>NC_045551.1:54226246-54441246 GCF_009769535.1 Thamnophis elegans | reverse complement strand
TGACATGATCTCTTTTGCTTTGAGGCATGTTGAACTGATTCTATATCTAGGCCAACCACTTTTTTTAAAAAAGGAGGAAGGAATGTCAAAATAACTTGTAAGAATTGCATGCAAAAACAGGGTTGGAAGAAACAAACCTGTAAAGCTGCAAACATCTCAGATAACATTTCAGAATAACTACCCCCCCCCCCCCCAGTATGATGCAAAATGCAAAAGTGATTGTAGCAAATTACATTCTGAGATGGACTTGTTAGTAGGAAAGGAGACTAGAATGAGCATTAATACTTTGCAAGGTGCATCAAACCTGAAGTTAAGATGTTTGTTATTTATTTGCACAAGGCGGGCATTGTTTTTATTTGAAAGCTACTCGCTCTGCCAAGGTGAGCAGCAGGGCGTGATAAGGAGTGGCTAGGAGAGTCGAGGTGTGGCCCGGCATGCAAAGAGAGGCCAGGTGAGAGGAGGCACCCCTTTACTTGAGTGATGTTGAGTTGACCACGCCCACCCAGTCACATGACCAGCCAGCCATGCCTACCCAGCCAGTCATTAGGGCAGAGAACTGGTTGTTAAATTATTTGAATCCCACCACTGATCCAAAGATACCCTAGAGAACACTTTGTCCACTTCCTTGGAGGTAACAGGGTTATAATATAATACAACCAGATGAAGCCCATCATCACACTAGTCCCTGTTCAAGTTGCATCCTAGCAGAGAGATTACCTTCCCAGCAAAATGCTGTGCTAATTGTTCACCACGAATACCTAGTCTCTAATGTCCAACTCTTATCCATTAATTGGACGACCAATGAATAATTGTTATGTTCATTTGTCCTGCAAACCCACAACTGGTCCCTTAAAGTCTGTCCTTTAATTGTCTTTCAAGTCCACTTAAGAACTTTGGCCAATTATGAAATAATTTTATGGGCAGGACTAAAGTAGCACAGAAGATTGAGGAAAAAAACAACAACAATCTCACGTCACAATCATATTTGCAGAGGTAAAACACAAGCTAGCACCTTCTGTTCTTAGTTTTAAATAAAACTATATACCTTACACAAGTAGGTTATAAAGGCCACTGTGATCATGGTGACTTTGGTACCATGGTGACTTTGGCACCTACTAAGCTTCTGGCCTTTCTTTCTTTGTAAAAATTATTTCAAACTGCAAGTCTGGGATTCTGCAAAACCAAACACAAGTTCCCAGGGGCATTTTTATTTCCAACTAGCCAATAACCCAACATTGCCTGGGTATTTATAGAGGGAAAATGTCTGAACCAAATATAATTTCTAATGTTGGATTGTCCCCCTTACCAGAGAGAGCCCCTTGTGGAGTACTGTGAAGCCATTACCATGGCAACTCCACTGTGCTGCACAGTAGAAGCTATTTTACAGCAGTACAGTAGAAGCCATTTTAAGACACAACAGGCTGTACCTTAACAGAACACACACTCCGAGGGGTGCTAGGAGTATCTTACCTCCCCCCCCCCACAGTATTTGTTTCCAGAGAGTAAGTCATCTGGGTACCAAGTTTGGTTGAAATTGCTCAAGGCATTCCAGAGTTATGCTGGAACACACACACACACACACACACACACACACACACACACACACACACACACAGACAGACACAGACACAGACACAGACACAGACACTGACACTGACACTGACACTGACACTGACACTGACACTGACACAGGCACAGACAGACACAGACACAGACACAGACACAGAATTCCTCTTGTGGCCTGATTTGGGCCAGTGAAACATTCTAAGAAAATGCTTCCGTTGAATTCTCTCTCCTATGAATGGAGATAGAATTATTATACAGTATTTTTTAATGGAGAAAATGCATTTCAATATCTATTTGAGCCTGCAGTGCCTTATGGATGTCAGGATTTTGCCTCCACCACGATTACAGTCGTAGCTTGATCTGGGGTCTTGGAAAGTTTCTAAGTTATAAATGTGTACTCAAGTGTGGATAGTATATGCAGTCTCAATCCATGGAGAAAAATGTATTTCTAGTTCAGGGAAAATGCTGTCTAATCCCCGTAAACATGGAACATGGAGCTGCAGCCCAAACCTCTCTCCTTCCAACAGTGTTGAATGGGTACTTATCAATTACATGCAAACATAAACAGATTTCTAAATGAGCCTCTGTATCTGGGTGAAAATGAAATCCTTATAACTTTTCAGATCCACTTGAGTCAAGTGAAATTTCCCTTTCTTGTTTTCTAAGTGATTCATTAAGGCTTTTTTAAACTTGGCTTTAACTTATCAAACCTTAAAACACCTGGGCCTCGGTTCCATTCTTACATAATTGTAAGCTTACCTTATTTTACCTCTCTCGTTGTGTTTACCAATATTCTAATGAAAACTTTGTATGTGTGCATATGTATGTCGAAAAGAGTTGATCAACATACAGGCAATTTGCTAAACGTTTAGTCTATGAAGAATGAGCTATAAACAAAGAAAAAAGACTTTTGCTTTGGCCTGGGAAATAGAGATTTCTGACTCTCAGCCTGGCCTGCTCAGCTTTTGACATGACCTTGTAGCATGGTTAGTCTTTTTTTCTTGTATAGCAGTGGTTCCCAAACTTGGCAACTTTAAGACTTGTAGACTTCAACTCCACAAGTCTTAAAGTTGCCAAGTTTGGGAACCACTGTTGTATAGCTACTGAAACAAATTTTATAAAAATGACAGTGCTGATCCTTTATTTCCCTTTATTTTTCTTTACTAGCTGAGAGTATTTATAGACGTTGAAGCATTTGTCTGACAGAGAGCCATTGAGAGGCGCCTTTCTTCCCCCTGCTCCCATGCCCATCATCCCTGCCCTCTCACTTCCCCCTCCCATGCACTCCTCCTTCCCGCCCTGTCTTTGATCCTAGCACATTGCCCCAAATCCATCAGGTGCTTCCTCATTGGTCCACTGGAGGGCGAATGCCATGGTTGGCTTTCCAGAGGAAGCTGGAAAGGAACTGACATCACAAACAATTGCCACTCTAGGATGCCACACTCACTCCCCTTAATGGGCCAGGCTCTTGCTTTTCCCTCCCATGACATCTCAAACAATTGCCGCTGTAGGATACCACGCTTCCTCTCTTTATGGGCCAGGCATTCCAGAGTTATGCTGGAATACACACAGACAGACACACACACACACCAGGGGTGTCTTATCCCCCCACTTATCCCCCCAATATTTGTTTCCAGAGGGTAAGTCATCTGTGTACCAAGTTTGGTTGAAATTGCTCGAGGCACTCCACTCACGGATACAGGTATTCAGGTCTTGGCATATTCGGGTCTTTTCCCATGTAAGATTGAGAGTATCTTGGTGACCTCGTCAAAACATCGCCAAGATACTCTCAATCTTACATGGGAAAAGACCCAAATACACCAAGACCTATATATAGAAGACCTCCAAGGTCCCTTTCAACTCTGCTATTGTATATGATTTATTTCTTAGAGATCCTTTCAAGAGCCGAGGTGGCGCAGTGGTTAGGGTGCAGTATTGCAGGCCCCTTTAGCTGACTGTTATCTGCAGTTCAGCGGTTCTAATCTCACTGGCTCAAGGTTGACTCAGCCTTCCATCCTTCCGAGGTGGGTGAAATGAGAACCCCGACTGTGGGGGCGATATGCTGACTCTGTAAACCGATTAGAGAGGGCTGAAAGCCCTATGAAGCGGTATATAAGTCTAACTGCTATTGTTAGGTTACCAGTTGCTGATTTATATTCATATCTAAACTCTCTCAACATATTTATCCATAATGCGTGTGAATGAATAGGTAGGGGAACTTTAGCTTTATAGTCAGTTGAATGCAAACAAAGAAAAATAATGGGATCGTTTGAAAAATATACTATTTACAATTTTCATTTGACTGGGTTTCTCTGTTTCCAGTGATGCTCTTTGAATTCAGCTTGCAGAAGAAAACTACAGGAAAAGAAATTCTCCCAGCCCTCAAAATAAAATCCCACAACAGCCTGTGAGCCTTTCCATATTTATCCAAGGTAAATAGTTATGCAGATAAAGACCTTACCAACTAATGGTTGAAACAATGGATGGAAACTAATCAAAGAGAGAAGCAACCTGGAATTAAGGAGAAACTTCCTATCTGTGAGGACAATTAACCAGTGGAACGGCTTGCCTCCAGAAATCATGGGTACTCCATCACTGGAGGATTTTTAAGAAGAGACTAGATAGTCACTTATCTGAAATGGTAAAAGGTTCTCCTGCTTGAGCAGGGGGCTTGACTAGAAGACCCCCAAGCTGTAAGGTAAAGGTAAAGGTTCCCCTCACATATATGAGCGAACCATGAGCGAACCGGCAATAGCGGTTGCCAGAACCCACCCCTAATATATTGGCTTCCTTAATTTTTCCCTAACCCTTAGTATTGCCAAGTAACGAAGATATGAATGCGGACATAAAAAATGCCCAGTTGGATTTGGATGCTACATTTGATCGCACAAGCTGGCCCTTTTTGACCCCCCCAAAAATAGACCTGCACAGGCAGCAAAAACATTAGTATGATGATGACATTATGGGTTTTTTTTGCTGCTCTAAACATATGATGTGCTCCAAATATATGAATTTCTGCTTGCTGATAATCATCAAGAGCCATGGTGGTGCAGTGGTTAAAATGCAGTACTGCAGGCTAATTCTGCCAACTGCCAGCAGTTTGATCCTCACCGATTCAAGGTTGATTCAGCCTTCCATTCTACCTAGGTTGGTAAATGAGGACTCAGATCATTAGGGGCAATATACCGATTCTGTAAACTGCTTAGAGAGGGCTGTAAAGCAGTGTGAAGTGGTATACAAGTTTAAGTACTGTTGCTATTTTAAAGAAGTGGTAAGCCTTCATCATTGACTGACTGAGTTTTATTACAGTTCATGACACTCTTAGTATCTATCTCTAAATTCATAAATCAGGCTCATCAACCTTTTTCCTTTCTTTCTCAATTTCCAGTTTTTGTAGACATTGAGAAAATCACAGGTTTAAGTATTCTGACATTTAAAATAATGGCATAGAAACCTCCGTTCCTTTATCATCTTGTCTAAGTTTGAAATTTTATTTCTTCCTTTGTCTTAATCATTCTATTTCTTCCTCATACTATCCATCTCCAGCTATTGTATTCTTAAATCCAAGAAAACAAAGCCAGTACCTTCATTTTTTATTTTTGCTGTCAATTATAAGTTTACAAAGCCTATCATTATGTTTAGCCTCCTAATACCTATATTATCCCAAATGTCTGCTTTTTAAAAATGATTCTTAGTAAACTTAACAGGCGTTCCTTTTTCCTTTTTCCTTAGTTCCTGAAACAAAACAATGGAGATATCAGAGTAAAAGGAGAATAAATTTTATTGCCAATTATTATTGCTTTGTGATTTTGAGTTATGTTCTTGGAACTCCTGAAGTGTTTTGAGTTATCTCCAAACAAGTATATAATAGAATATATCAGCTATTCTGGAAATTCTGGAAATATTTTAATTTAGCAATAGCACTTAGACTTATACAGTATATTGCTTCAAAGTGCTTTACAGTCCTCTCTAAGCAATTTCAGTCTGTTGCCCTCAAGAATTTGGGTCCTCATTTTACCAATCTTGGAAGTGTGGAAAGCTGAATTAATCTTGAGCTGGTCAGGATAAAACTCCTGACTGTGGGCAGAGTTTGCCTGCAATATTGCATTCTAACCTTTTCCAGCTGTTTCACAATCACAGAGGATTTCAACTCTGCTCTTGCCTGCCATCATGAAAATGTAAAAATATAAAAGGAAAAAGGCAAGAGCTGCTGAGGTCAGGCTGGGTTAGCTGCTGCCAGAGTCCCCAATGGATGACTCTGCTTAACTGTTTAAAAAAGCCTCTAAAAATGCCCCCTACAGGAGGAGGCAAGAGAACCACATGCCTCTTCTACATAAGGAATTTTTCGACTTTTAACCCTTGCTTAACTCTGCTCAAGTGATCATAAAGTCAGACTAAATGAGGCACATGGTTCTTCCGACTCCTCCTGTAGAGGGCATTTTTAGAGGCTTTTTTAAACAATTAAGCACTAAGCAGAGTCATCCACTGTGACTCTGGCAGCAACTACCTCAGCCTTTTTCCTTTTACATTTTTTTTCTTTTCATGATGACAGTGGTGAGGCTCTGCCTTCCCTGCCTCCCCTGACTGCACATCAATGATATATATATGGAATCCCCTATAAGTAATTTACTAATAAACAAATTGTTGGAATAGTGATATTAAGGAGATTATAACAAGAAGCAAAGCAAAGGGAAATTCTATCCATTTTATATTATTCATATATTATCAGGGATTCTCTGGAAAACTGACCTAAATAGGACTTTTGTTGTCACATTGCTTAGCAACTAAGCCAGCGAAGGAAGCTTTGTGCTTGCATTGTGTGTTGTTTTCATTCTGCATTTGATCAATGTTATTCTGCTCTTCTCAGCTGCTTTCTAACCCAACCAGAAAGATATTTCAACTACTTTCTATCTGTTCAAGCTGTTATTTTATTTTCACCACGCATGATGAATTTTTGAATAGAGGCAAAGTAACGGATGTGCATCTAAGAAGCATCATCATAGTAATCACTTCGATTATTTTGCAGAGAACCAGAGAAATGCATACCATGTGTGTTGAAATGTATTTGTGGCAGAAAAGAGCAATTTATTTTATTTCTTTGGACTCTTCCATTACTTCAGTAGTGGCAGTGGCTTGGCATAGAACACATTGATTGATACTCTTTATACCCTTTATCTGGACATCTGGAAGAAACCTTCTTTGGTTAATGACATTCATTTTGAGAATATACAAAAGTCTTTGTGCAGGATTGAAAAGTGGAAATGTGGTGTGGAAATGATCTGAGATGTTCCACTATGACTGAATACAACTGACCACATGCTTAACCCTATAATATCAAAAATCTTAGAATATTTTATTTTGATTGAATTTGTCACATATGTTTCAAGCTTGAATTTAGCATGTCTTATCAATTGGAAAATATATCATAATAAAAAACCTGTTACTGTTTTGATCCTTTTCTAATAAATACCAAAGGTAGCAGCTTTCCATGTACCTAATAAATACAGAAATGAAAGCAGTTGTATAACTTTATGCAGGTCTTTAAAGATTTGTTTGGTCCTTTTAAAGTTAAAACAATCCAAGTATCATTCTATCAATCCACACCAACTGTCATTCACCCTTTTATACGGGGTTGAAAAAGCAGAAGATTTTAAATATCTAAACCTATAGAAGGAGAAGATATAGAACCTTTTTTATAAGAATGTCACAATATTACAATTTTGTAATATTGCTCTGTAGCTCAAAGAAGAGTAGAGGATGGGCTAATTTCCTGTTAAGGGGGTTAAGTTGGATAGAAAAGGCAACATTACATAGATATGATGTAATTCAGTTGCATGCCATCAATGGTTTAGAGAATATCTATAAAATCATAAAAAAGGACTTCTGGATCTAGGAGTATCATCCAGATTCAAAAATACAAATAGTGCTTTCAACTGAGGACTGTCACTTACCTAGCAGTTTAAAAGCATGCAAATGCAAGTAGATGAATAGGTACCACATTGATGGGAAGGTAACAGCTTTCCATGTAGCTTTGGCCTATAACCATGTTGGCCACATGGCCATGGAAAATATCTTTAGACAACTCTGGCTCCCTTGGCCAAGAAACAGAGATGGGTTCCATGCTTTAGAGTCAGATGTGACTGGACAGGGAAACCTTTACCGTTTTATCAGGAGAGGAGGAGCAATAGATGAGACTCAAAGAAAATAAGATATAAGATATAAAATAAGATAAAATAAGAAGTCCCCAAACAAATTAAAAAAAGGAACTAGGATAAGAGAATACAGCCTGCCTTCCAAATCTTTGAAGGAAAAGAAAAATCTCTGAGGCCACAAACTATGGAAAAATGCATAGTGAATGCAGATATTATAAAAGCAACTTCCTGAAAAACTTAGTATAGCAGACCTCAAAATAACCTTAAGAAAGAAGATTAAAGGTTTAGCAAAAGGCAACAGGAAATGGGTGATTAGTTGTTATATGGATGTTGATGTCATGTTAATGTTTGAAAACAAGGAGAATTCAAGACTTATAAAGACTCAATCATATACAACAACCATAAGGAATATCCTAGAAGGGAAAGTGTCAAAGGATGCTCTGATGGAATCTGGTTTTTATTTCCACAGAAACTAGACAAAGAAAGTTCCAAAGATAGTGGGACTTACCCTGAATCTCAACTTAAAAACTCTAAAATAGAAGGGATAATTTTGGACCATTCTCCTCATCCTTCCAGATTTAATAGAAAGCCCTAAGAAATCCCCCAAAATATCATCTTACTGGAAACTGAACCTGACTAATACTGAAAATAAATTCTTATGTAGGATAACTGACGGGAAAACAGTTGGAACAGCTAGTTGTTCCTGAGAAAAAGAGGTACTCTATTCTCCACTGGTTCATTAGAACCTATTAGCCAATCAGTATAGAGAGATCAAGCTCTGTATCAAATCTGGACCAATTTAAAACAACTTTATTAGATATTTTGGGTCTCCTCTTTAAAACCATCAGGGGTATTAATATCAGAGAATGGCTGTGGAGATGTCGTCTAATGAAAAGAAGGACTGGGTGTGTGTGAAATGATAGCATTGAAGTACTTGAGGGGCTATCACAGAGAAGAGGGGCTCAATTTATTCTCTAAAACACCAGAAGACAGGACAAGAAGTAATAGATGGAAACTCATCAAGGAGAGATTCAACCTAGAGCTAATTAGAAATTTCCTCACACTGACAACAATTAATCAGGGGAACAGCTTGCCTTCATAAGTTTTGAATGCTCCATCAATGGAGGTTTTAAAGAAGAGACTGGACAGCCATTTGTCCGAAATGGTATAGGGCACACCTGTCAAACTGGCAGCCCAAAGGCCGGAGGCGTCACACACAAGCCACACCCACTCCGGCTCTGCAAAGGCATAAAACATTGTGATCAGGAGTGAGATTCAGCTGGTTCAGAACAGTTTGGACAAACCGGTAGTTCTGGCGATCAGTTGGTCCTGCTCTATTCCGTCCTATATTTCCCTTGTTTGAAGCCCAGTTGATTGGCGTGGCAGAGCGGATTGGCGTGTCTCAGCTGTTTTACTCTGCAGGAAAAGGTAATATTTAATGCTGATTTCAAATACAATGTGCGTGCACACAGCATGCGCAAAGCATGTACAAAGCATACACACGGCGTGCACAAAGAGCACACAAAGAGTGCACAAGTGAACCAGTTGTTACACCGGTTGAATCCCACCATTGGTCATGATATATCACGTGACACGATCGAGTTTGACCCACGTGCTATAGGGTGTCTTGCTTGGGCAGTGGGTTGAACTAGAAGACCTCCAAGGTCTCTTCCAACTCTGTTATTCTGTTATATATTGTAAATTCGGTTCCAATCTTATTAAGCCAACTCTCCTCCCATGAGGAGTTTTCATCAGCGAAGAAAATTGCTGATGAAATATTGATAAAATAAAACCTTTCATCAAGGCAGGGGTAATGTGGATGTGGAAGTTAAAGCCTTTACTTTTCTAAGATGATGTTCCCAATCCAACATATGAATAAAACTTTGAAGGATAACTGCTGAGCCACGATGGTGCAGTGGTTAGAGTGCAGTACTGCAGGCTACTTCTGCTGATCATCGGCTGCCAACAGTTTGCGCAGATCGAATCTCACCAGGCTCAGGGTTCACTCAGCCTTCCATCCTTCTAAGGTGGGTAAAACAAGGACCCAGATTGTTGGGGGCAATAGGCTGACTCTGTAAACCATTTAGAGAGGGTTATAAAGCACTGTGAAGTGGTATGTAAGTCTCAGTGCTATTGCTATTATTCTACATTAAAGAAATATCCTGGCTCAGATCCAAGGGTGTTCTTGGTAATGCGACTTTTTGTTTGCTTACTGGGATGCTAAAGTCCATTTGACCATCCTTCAGGTGACCCTTTTATTATTCTAGAAACAATAAAGAAACCTGAAAAGTAGAACAAAGGTCAGAAGGTCCCAATACTACTGTTAAATGTATCCTGCAATACAAAATAAATTAGAGATTTAAAACAGTTTAGGAATATTGGAACTCTCCAGGTACCTCCAAAATACTGGCCCATTCAAGGAGCAAAGAGGAAGAGGGGGGAAAGATCTGGAATAAGGAGTTCAGTTGTAATGAACAATTTGTAGCAAATTTAATAAATAAGCAAACCATTTGTTCTTAGATGTATGATGAAATGTTGATATGTACTCTACACATTCAATACTGATTTCCTTCATATTATACACTTGTCTTCTTAATATTGTATCATATATTCCTTTGCATTATTTTATTTTATTCATCTACAGTACGTCAGAGTTTTTGTTGCAGCAGTACATCCAGAATACCGACACAGGTAACTGAATCAGCAGGACTCATTAACTTATCTTTATATACATAATAACACACAAGTAAATATACAATATCAAAAGCAGGTTTTCCAACGTGTTGAGAGGAGAAATTCTAACTAGGTGCAAACACAGGCAAAGAACAGTTTCAGTTTCAGTTCAGAGCAGCAGTCTAGTTTAGAGCTCAGCACAGATTCAGAACTGCAAAGCTAAACCACATCCAGGCTCCTTGCTGTCTGAATCTGCAAACACTATTTCAGTTTCCAAACAGCCCTCATTGGCTGTCCCAATTGCCATGTCTTTTCATTGGCTGACCTTATTGCCATGTCTCTTCCAGTCATGAACTCTCAATACAATGACACAATATGAATAAATACAGTTTTTTGCCAGCAAATAATCACACAGTTTCTGAACGGGGTACAATCTTAAAAATACAATAAATGAGGATATAAAGAATTCATTTAGAATTATCTCAATTGACATAAAATGCCTAATATACAGTATAAAGAATTTTAATGTGCTTAATATTTTTTCTTTGTGTCAGATGAAAAATTACATTTTGATAGTAAGATGTGAAAGGAAGGAAGGAAGGAAGGGAGAGTGGGAGGGAGAGAGGAAAGAAGGAAGGAGGAAGGGAGGAAGGAAGGAGGAAGGAAGGAAGGATGGAGGAAGGAAGGAAGGAATCAAGGAAGGAAGAAAGGAAGGAAAAATGGAAGGAAGGAAGGAAGTCAATATATTCCACCTGAGTTTTAATTCTTACTTTATACATAATACTTCATCTAATCTATTTCAGTTTCATTGTCTTTTTTTAATAAAAGCCAATTTTTCAGTTGATTATGATAAATTCTTTCTGTTACATTTATAAGTATCAGGTCACTTTGTATTGATTGAAGGGTCAAGATAACCTGAATGTGTGCTTACAACCAACATATGAGGAATTCTTTCCAAATGCTTGGACTGGATTTATTATCTAGACTTCCCCCCTTTTTCCTCCTCTGGGAAGAATTAATGGAAACAGGAAATCTGCAAACATTTAAAATGGATATGTGAGATTATTGGGGTGGGGGGGAGCAGCCTTCCTACAAATAGAGCTTTTAAAAGAAAAAATAACCTACAGGGTTTTGGGACCATTATGTAGTTAACTCAAGCCACATTTTAAAGTAATTCCACATGCATGTATAATGTGTGCATACTGTTTAACTTTGAATTAATAATGGGTTAGGGATTAGTAAATTAGAAATTTCTTAATGATATAAACAAGGCTGGCATTCAATTTGTACCTTCTAGCAATAGCAAGAACAATACCACATATAGTGCTTCATAGTGTTTTACGGCCCTCTCTAAGCACTTTACAGAGTCAATATATTTTCCCCAACAATTTGGGTCCTTGGAAGGATGGAAGGCTGAGTCTATCTTGAGCAATTCAAAATCAAACTCCTAGAGTGAACAGTGAGTTAGCTTGCAGTACTGCATTCTGCATTCCGCATCTCTGCATTCTGCAGGGACGCGGTGGCTCAGTGGCTAAGACGTTGAGCTTGTCAATCAGGAGGTTGGCAGTTCAGAGGTTCAAATCTCTAGCACTGTGGAATGGAATGAGATCCCGTTACTTGTCCCAGCTTCTGACAAACTAGCAGTTTGAAAGCATGTAAAAATGCAAGTAGAAAAATAAGAACTACCTTTGGTGGGAAAGTAACACCTTTCCATGCATTTTCAACATTTAATCATGCTGGCCACATGACCACGGAGACGTCTTCGGACAGCACTGGCTGTGAAAACAGAGCCTAGTGCCGTGATGGTGAACCTATGGCACACATGCCACAGGTGGAACACGAAACCATATTTGCCAGCAGTTCCCATCAGCCTTCAGCTCCGGAGCATTTGTTTGCACTGGCCAGCTGATTTTTGGCCCTCCTGAGGGCTGGAAGAGGCCATTTTCACCCTCCCCACAGGCTTCAGGAAAGCCTGTAGAACCTAGAGATGTCGAAAAACAGGCCTAATTGAAGGGGCCTGGTTTGAGAATGAACTTCTGGTTGGCCCATTGGACCTGTTTTTTGCCCTCCCCAGTGTCCGGAGGTTTTCCTAAAGCCTGGGAAGGGCGAAAAAATGGCCCAATGGACAAACTGGAAGTTTCTTTCCGAACTTCTGGTTGGGCGTTGGGCCTATTTTTTGTCCTCCCCAGGCTCCAGAAGCTTTCTTAGGGAAGGCAAAAATGGCCTCCCCGGCCCCCCCGATGATTGGGGGAGGCTGTTTCTACTCTCCACAGGCTTCAGGAAAGCCTCCAGAGCCTAGGGAGGGCAAAAATCCCCCCTTGCTCATGCGTGCATGGTGGAGGATCACTTGCGCATGCACAGGTGGGTGGGCACATGCACGCACAATAGCGTGCACGCAGACAGTTTTGGCACACCTTCAGGAAAAGGTTAGCCATCACTGGCCTAGTGCATACAAGGTAGAGGTGCATTTTTAAAAAAAAAATCATAAAGCATACCATTTTGAGAGATAAATAAGTGTGCTTGCTTTTAATAACAATTATTAATTGCTGATATTTGCTGCAGAATTGTGTGTTTGAGCAAGCATGTGGCTATTAACTCAAAGGGGTCCCTGCAATATTATAGATGTAATAAGTCCCTAAGATTATTTTAGAATAAAGTAATGTCTGATTGGCTCTTGTAATTCTTACTAACTGTCAATGAAAGTATGAAAAAGGGATGTGCAAATCAATTGTCAAGAAGGAGCAAGTCCCAGCTGGAAGTGCTTGGAGGCTCCTGGAAGTGTTTTAGGTCCATGCTGAGGTCTTCTGTCTTCTTCCCAGTGTAGTATCTTCTGTGTAGAAGAAGGAATATCTTGAAAAGCACATGCGGCATCCAGGCTCCTCTCCTCTCCTCTTTCCTCTCCTCTTCCCTTCCCTTCCTTCCTTCCCTTCCTTCCTTTCCCTGAATAATTGTTCCCTTTAATTTTCAGGAAATTATACAGTGGGATTTACAATTCCAAAATGGAACATGGATTAAACCATTTTTAATTACTTGTAAAGCAATGGAACAACCTGTTCGTAGAGTATTTATTCCTATTTATTTTGAAAACAAATGTTTGAGAAATGTTTCCACTTATTCTAAATGCTAAGGCACCTACTTGGACGGCTCTTCTAGAAAAGGGAAACATTTACAGCAAAAGGGAAGGTAGACACGGATAAAATGCGTTTATGAAACAGCTGTTTAGTTGTAGGTTATATTTTACTTACACGCCAAAAGAGAACACACTTTTAATTTGGCTCTGACTTAATTTTTTTTTTCATATGGAAGAATATATAATGAAAGCACTTCATAACATATCCACATACTTCCATAATTGAAAGAGTGTAATAGGGCTGTTTGCTGTGATATTTTCAGGAACTGGGTACTTTTGGCATGGGTCTCCCCACGCTCAATCCAAGAAAGGAAAACCATTCATAACATGTGCAGTTCTCTCTCTGTCTGTGGAAAGGGAAAAAAAATAACACCCCACATTTCTAATGTCTAATGACTTCTAAAAAGTGTTTCCAGTTGTCCTATCTCTAGTCTGCTCTTTCTCATAATATTCCATGTAGCCAATTAATTACCAGTCAGAGTCTAAAGCATTCAGCACCGGAACATTTCCCAGGCTCTGGCTGGTGCTTAGCCCCCTCCACCACCTCCAAACCTCCATGTCACACTGCCAGTCTATCAGCTGTGAGCTGGACATTGCACAACAGCTGCGATCCATGACAAACATCCGGCTTCTCCCAAGTGGCACAAAGACTCTATTGACAGATACAAGCTTCAGAATGCTTCGGAATGCATCCATAATTATAGTGTCATTCTTAGGGATTTAATAGTTCTAACAGGGAATAAGCAAAAAGAGGGAAGAATATAGGGAGAGCAAAGCAGGCTAAGATACCCAGTGCAGAAGAAGACAATGCTTCATGTTTGTACATATTGCACAATAGAGAATAGAAGGGAAACTCATCAAATTTCTAGACAAGACTAAACTGGTAGGAATATACCATTATAAGTATAAGTATAATCTTTATTGTCATTGTACCTAAATACAGCAAAATTGGTTGTACTGGAGGTTTTCAAGAAGAAATGTGTCCATAATAATAGAGTTTGGAGTTTGGAGTTTATTCAATTTGTAGGCCGCCCTATTCCCCGAAGGGACTCAGGGCGGCTGAACAAAAGCCAAGGGAGGGGAAATTACAAAAAGTAAGACAAAAACAATCAGACAATACAAACAATTTAAAAGCACAACAGACACAGCAAATTCAAGTAGGGGGGGGGACTCAACCCCAGGCTTACTGGGACAGCCAGGTCTTCACGGCCATCCGGAAGGCCCGAAGGGTGGAGAGGATCCGAATCTCCATGGGGAGCTCGTTCTAAAGGGCCGGAGCAGCCACAGAGAAGGCCTTCCTCCGAGTAGTCGCCAGCCGACATTGGCCGGCAGATGGAATACGGAGGAGGCCTAATCTGTGGGATCGAATGGTTCTGTGGGAGGTAATCGGCAGAAGGCGGTCTCTCAAGTAGATCCTGAGTATAGGGTCTCATCTCATGCTTCAGCAAGGGTTGGACTAGAAAACCTCTAAGATTCCTTCCAATTCTGTTATTCTTTATAAATCTCTCCACTCAGTCTTACCAAGAGAACAGTGATAAACAATAATTGGGAAATGTACATCAGGCGGTCTTCTGATAGGAAAATTTCATCTTATTGGCTAGAATGAAGGGGAAGATGACATTGAAAAAGCCTCCTCTCTCACCATAACATGCAAGATGAGTCGACAACTGGCTGGAAGGGGAGGGGCAAGGAGAAGCCAGGCGAGATACCCCTCCATGTGAGTGACATCAAGTTGGCCATGCCCACCCAGTCACATGCCCACCTGGCCATGCCCACCCAGTAACATGAACACCAAGCCACACCCACAGAACCGGGAGTAAAAAATAATTGAATCCCACCACTGGTCAACACTCCAGACAACAGGTGCAAGATCCAGATGGATCTCAACAGACTTGAACACTGGGCCCTATTTGACAAAGTGAAATTCAATGTAGAGAACAGTAAGGTTTTACACTTAGGCAATAGAAACCAAATGTACGCATACTTATTAGGTGAAACCTGGCACAATAGCAGTACCTCTGAGAGGGATCGTGAAGTCCTAATGGACAATCACTTAAATATGAGCCAACAGTATATGGCAGCAGCCAAAAAAGCCAACACAATCCTAAATTGCATTAACAGAGGGATCGAATCAAGATAACATGAAATATGGCACTGTTTGATAAAGGCTTGGTTAGATCACACTTTGAATACTGTATCTAGTTTCTGGTCACCATATTATAAAAAGATGTTGAGGCTCTGGAAAGAGTGCAGAAAAGAGCAACAAAGATATTTAGTGGACTGGAGGCTAAAACATATAAAGAATGGTTGCAGAAATTGGATTTGTCTAGTTTAGTGAAAATAAAGACCAGGGTTGACATGATAACATGCTCCAATATTTGAGGGGTCAACCTATTTTCCAAGGCATCAGAAGGCAAGACAAGAAACAATTGATGGAAACTAACCAAAGAGATTAACCAAACTAACCTGAAATTAAGGAGAAACTTCCTAACGATGAGGACAATTAACCAGTGGAACAGCTTGCCTTCAGAAATTGTAGGTGTCCCATTGCTGGAGGCTTTTAAGAAGAGACTGGACAGTCATTTGTCTGTAATGGTATAGGACACTGGTGTCAAAGTCAATCACTTCACATGAAGTCACATGATATATCACAATGGTTTTTACCTTTGCAGGAGTGAAGTGGGCATGGCCTGCACATGATACCTCTGGCCCATGGGCTTCTAGTTTGACACCCCTGGTATCGGGTCTCCTGCTTGAGCAGAGTTGGACTTCATGACCTCCAAGGTTAATTAAGCACTACACATTAATTGAAGATCTCAAATTAATAAGGTTAATCGTTCCCTTCCAACCCTGTTATTTTGTTAAAGTGTAGGTAACTACTTGTTACGGCTTCTCCATCTCAGAGGGAGATCTAAGAACATTGAAATTGGTAGATGCAGATTATCAGGCAACCACACCCATGTCTTCTACAAGTATTTTCATAACCTCTTACTACTGCTTTATTAAGAGTGATGGAAGTTGTATTCCAAGTAACAGGTTGTTTGATCCTAGAATTGGGCCTGGTGGAAGATCAATGCCCTTCGAAGTAGAAAAAGGGTAGAACAATTCCATCTTTTATTTCTGAGCTAAGAAACTCAGCGCTGTGGCTTTGTTTTGAAAATAATGAGTAGGATGCAGCCAATAGTGTTACCCAAATAGGAAGATCAGCAAGCTGCCTGCAAGTGTTTGTGAATCTCTTTAATGATTTTCAAACAATGCATGCTGTTTCTTTCCCCACCATGCCAAGAAGAATGTACTAGTGGAGAAGAGGTGATATTCAGCTGGTTCAGACCAGTTCGGGCGAACTGGTAGCTCCAATAATCAGCTGGCCCCACCCACCTGCCCCCACCCTATCCTTTATTTCCTGCTTTCTAGCTCCTCTCAATTGGGTGGCACAGCTGATTTCCCTCCACTTGCTGTTCTACTTACCATTGCTGACTTGGAAGATAAGCAGCTGAACTTCTTAATGCTCCATTTTCAGCACTGAGTGCAAGTGCTTTAAATGCATGTGTGTTCAAAGCATGTGCATGCAGGCAAAGTGCACACTCACCGAACCTGTTGTTAAACTGGCAGCATCTCACCACTGCAGTTGAGCCAGTGTCAAACATCTACTGAACAATCATAGCATCACAAGGTTGAAAGGGACCTTGGAGGTCTTGTCCAACCCCCTGTCCAAGCCAGGAGTTCTTACACCATCCCTGGTTGGTAACTGGTGGTCCAATCTTTTATTGAAACTCTCCAGTGATGGAGCACACATAACTCCAGGAGGCAAGCTGCTCTATTGGGCAATCATTCTTATTGTCAGGATTTCCAGATTAAATGTGGTTCTCAAGTCAATTTTGGAACCCTGATTATTCTGAACCCTGAAGTGGATTATGCTACCATAGACAGAACCAGGGAACAACCATTTCTCTCTCTCCACCTGCAGGTAAAGAGAGTGGAATGCTCCTCAGAGTAACCCAGAGTAACCCAGTAAGTAACCCCTTTGAGGATTGTTCAAAACTAATGAGTTGGCTTCAGTTCAATGCTTAGATTAAGGAACTGAAGATCTGTGTTTTATCCCTGATCAATACAGTTTAGATTTAGCTGCCAAGAGTGTTATATGAAGAGGCAAGTACATGCTTGGCAATGGTTAGGTCTGGCGTTTGTTGGAACAAAAACAAACACATTTGCAATACTGTCATCTCAATAAAATTGAAAGAGGGAAGGGAAGGGAAGAGAAAGGGAGGGTTTGGGATATAATAAACAAGAAATCTGAGATGTTGCAACTCATTTAAAATGTACGTTGCTACTTCAGCCTAACCCATTAAGTTTTCTGAGCCTGTGGTATTTGGCATAATTTCTTCTGTTCTTATGATAAGTACCTAAACAGGATGTCCTTGTAAATTAAATGAAAAACAGCTCTGGAAAGTTTCCTCCCTGAGGAATAAGTATTAAGATTGGCAGATGGTTTAAATGGAAATATACAGGAATGTACTTTAGCTAGTGCTGGAGAATTATTCCTGCAGATATTACTGAAGTTGATTCATAAAGTCCCAGTAGATATGTGTCTGCAGTGAGTCAATTGTAATAGTCTCCGGAATAATACTTTTAGCCAAATTGTTTTGCAACTTCTAGAGTCCTAAGAAGTAAAATAAAAAAAAATGCAAGTAACTTCCTTCTTCCTATAAATCCTTCCATTCCCCACCATTCAGTCGAACTGAAGAAGCTTCTTAAATGAGAAGCAAAACATTTTCAAAGGGGGAAAAAACCCCAATCCATTTGCTTTTTGAAAAGCATCTTTGGGGCTTCCTTATTTATGTAAAGACTGCACCACAATTAAATCATTCTTTGTGACTCCCATAGTGTAAGAAGAACAAAAAATAAAACATCCATAATGGGATTAAAACCAACCAAAGTCACAACAATAACAGTAATAACATAACACCCAGACCAAGATCTTCAAAAGCAAATAAATATATGCATAAAACATAAGAATGGGACACGGTGGCTGCATGGCTAAGACACTGAGCTTGTCGATCAGAAAGGTTGGCATTTCGACAGTTCGAATCCCTAGTGCCGCATAGTGGAGTGAGCTCCCATTACTTGCCCCAGCTTCTGCTAACCTAAGCAGTTAGAAAGCATGTAAAAATGTAAGTAGAAAAATAGGGACCACCTTTGGTGGGAAGGTAACAGCGTTCTGTGCACCTTTGGCATTTACTCATGCCGGCCACATGACCATGGAGACGTCTTCGGACAGCGCTGGTTCTTCGGCTTTGAAATGGAAAATGTGCGAGGGGAACCTTCACCTTCAAAGCATAAGAGAAATCTGCATGATCTCCATTGGATGGCTGTTTTGAAGAAATGGTGGTGTCATATTAAAACAGCACCTTCTAGCTTTACCCCAAGAATCATCTCAGAAATATGCAACTGTAGGAAAGAAGGATAGAAAACTTTGCTATTAAATATTATGGATGTTTAACT
Source organism: Thamnophis elegans (assembly GCF_009769535.1). Classification (NCBI taxonomy): domain Eukaryota; kingdom Metazoa; phylum Chordata; class Lepidosauria; order Squamata; family Natricidae; genus Thamnophis; species Thamnophis elegans. Next base: position 54,422,223 of record NC_045551.1, on the reverse strand, counting down.
AGAATAGGATATAAGGATTTAGTGTCAATGGAGGATTTTAGAAATAGTAAATGAAGTGCCAGTATGTGGTTATGTATTAAATCTTGGTATATTTTATGATGAAGGACGTTTAAACAACTATAGTCAAATGAAAATGGAGGTATGATGACGGTAACATGTATAAAATCTGAGTTAAAATACTTGAGTTAATATGAATTATGTTTGATGACTGTGGAAGAGATGCACAAAAGTCTTTGTAACCAACTGATACATTTTCTACAGTATGTAAAAAAGGAAGATTTTATGTGTTGTGTTTGTTTGGAAAATAAAAATAATAATAAAAAAAACTTTTTAAAAAAAGAAATATGCAACTATAAATAATTTCTCCCTAGATGCTGCAAGAGTTGGGATGACACTGGTTGGAAAATATATCCTGGGGCTGAGCCATTAAATGCTTTGTAAGTCAACAACAGAGCCTTCAACTGTGCCTATAAATCAATTGACAACTAGTCCAAGTCCCTCAACCATGGATCCTATGTTCTCAATAATGAAGGCCAATAATTACAGAGGGATTTAGACCTATTGCAGTTGACAAATGATCTGTAAAGGAAGCCCCTATAATGCACATATATGTAGTCCAAGTAGTAATGATTAGGGAATGAGTAGCCATGTCCTACTGCTACAGGTAGGACCCTAACTTTCACAGCTGTGGAAGATGAGGGAATATACCTTCTGGCATCCTGCATATCAGCAGCCACCTGGGCAATATGTCCTTACATATTCTCATAGATGGAAACCACTCACTGGGAAATGAATGGAAACATTGCAAAACAATGCCCACAACTTCCAGTCTATTTAGGTGCTCCTGCAAGAAACCCATTTTTCCTTGAAAAGAAGCACGGGAGATGACAAGAATATTCTAACTAAAGTGGAAGGGGAGAGGGTAGCTAAATTTCACGGAAGCAAAGTTTAATTATTGCATTCACACAATTGGGTGCCTTTTGTAGAACATCAGATATTGATTACAAAACTCTCTCTTTTGTCAGCAGATACACTGGTTTCATAAAGAGATTAATTTGCAAAGGAAGGCAAATATGTGTGTCTCAAGATAATGACTATGGAGATTCTCAGTTATCTAGGTCATGGTTGTCCCAAAGGTGCTTTCGCTTGTCATTCAAGAGGTTGTCCCAAAGGATGTTTTGCTTCTCATCCAAGAAGCTTCTTCGGCTGAAGAAGCTCAGAAACATCCCATAAGAAAAACAAGAAAGTCCAGTTGCCACTTGGAAAAAAGCACCTTTGTCTCAGAATAATGTTGAAGACATTGGCTGAGATGCTGAGCTAGTCAATCAGAAAGGTCGGCAGTTCTGTGGTTTAAATCCTTAGCACCATGTAACGGAGTGAGCTCCCGTTACTTGTCCCAGTTTCTGCCAATCTAGCAGTTCGAAAGCCTGTAAAAATGCAATAGAAAAATAGGGGCCACCTTTGGTGGGAAGGTAACAGCGTTCCATGCACCTTCGGCGTTTATTCATGCCAGCCACATAACCATGAAGACATCTTCGGACAGTGCTGGCTCTTTGGCTTTGAAACAGAGATAAGCACTGCCCCCTAAAGTTGGGAACGGCTAGCACATATGTGTGAGGGGAACCTTTACCTAATGTTGAGGAATCCAATGTGAGTCAATCACCGTGACCAAAAATTTATTCTTCCAAGTTTTGGGGCTTGTGCTGGAGCCCACCATCAGGGAACTTCCTTCTCTCCAGAATGGGAGCGACTCAGATTGGATCCTGCAAGATTAATTTGCATTCTTAAAATGGGATATTCATAAACACTGAGGGTCTAGCAGGTAAGGTCCCTCCCATTGTAATCTAAGTAACAGATGACTATCATTTCTAACATATGTGAACATTTTCCCCCCAGAACAAATGGTACTTAGCAGCCTCAGAAAGGAGAGTTATGCCAAGCAAATTATTGTTTCTGGGACTGCCAATGTATTTAACAGTTTGGCAGACTTCATCTCTTTTTTTTAAAGTCCTCTAAATAAAAGATATAAAGCAGAAATATAAAGATGGCAAGAATTGGGTCTACTTTTACAAAAGATTGCAAAGTAATGCTATTATTAATTTCTATTAGACCATAAGCACACTGTCTCAAATACATGTGGAATTTCCACTTACAAGAGCACATGAATTTCATATTTACTGGCCTTTTCTAAAAAAAAAAAAAATTCTGCTGTGTGTGGCTAAAAGCCAAAGAGCTATTTTAGATGTTTCCAAGTTTTTCAGCAGCGGGGTATAAGGGCAGCCGAAGCTCCCCTGCTTGCTCTGTCTCTTTCTCTTTCTCTGTTTCAAAAGTGTTTTGTGAAGTTGGGGAAATGTAACTCCTAAACCCCATGGGCATGCAGAACTAATGGTGTGGTTTTTTCGGATACATGTTTTGTGAATCACATCCTAAAGGCAGCTGTCTGGTGAAAGAGAAGTTTAATGTCCAACTATCGAGCAGGGACAGACAAATCTGTCAACTTTGGTTTCTAGTTCTTCTTCCTTTATGAAACCTATTTTGGGACCAGAAAATAAAAAAAAGTTGTACATAGTTTTCATAAAAATATGGCTCTTGCTGAATCATTAGGCATATTGCAATATGGGTGCAGCCCAAGAACAGATCAGCATAGAATTCTCATTATTTTGCAAGATCATTAACTGTCAAGGATTCTCCCTTTACAGAAAGACTATCGCCAACATCTCCACATGAGTTTTTGTATGAGGAATGAGAATCAGATTAGAGCTGGAAGGGACCTTGGAGATCTTCTAGTCCAACTCCTTTCTCAAGCAAGAGACCTTATACCATTTCAAACCAGTGGCTGTCCACTCTCTTCTTAAAAACCTCCAGTGATGAAGCACCCACAACTTATAAAGGCAAGCTGTTCCACTGGTTAATTGTCCTCACTGCTAGGAAGTTTCTCCTTAATTCCAGTATGCTTCTCTCCTTGATTAAATTCCATCCATTGTTTCTGATCTTGCCTTCTTGCGATTTGGAGAATAGGTTGACCTCCTCTTCTTTGTGACAGCTCCTCAAATGCTGGAACACTGCTATTATGTCACCCTTTGGCCTTCTTTTCTCTAGACCAGTGATGGCAAACATTTTCAGCACTGAGTGCCAAAAAGGGAGTGCGCACCTGCACATGTGGCACCGAGTCCCAAAAAGGGAACACCTTGTGCACATGCACACATGCTCAGCTGGGATGCAACCGGGAAGAGGAGCTGCCCAGGGGCATGAGTGCACCAGAAAATGAACTTCTGGTCAGCAAGTCTTCCGGTTACTGCCGCGCATGCGCATGCCAGAAAATGGAAGACCAGCTCTTCCGGTTTTTGGCACTGCCGCACGCACAAAGGCCAGCTGATCATGGACATGTGCACCAGAAACCCAGAAGAGGAACGGGCAATTGTGTGTGTGCCATGCAACATGGCTCTGCATGTCACTTCGGGCACTTGTGCCAGAGGTTCGCCATCATGGCTCTAAACTAATTATACCCCATTCCTGCATCCATTCTTCATATCTTTTAGTCTCCAGACCCTTAATCATTTTAGTTGCTCTTCTCCGCACTTTTTCCAAAGTCAACAGTGCTTTAACAATTGTTGAGCAGGGAACATCAAAGTGGATGAGGCAAGAGTTCAAAGTAATTCAGGCCATATTAAACATGCTGATAAGATCAAGATCTTCCTAGGTTTTAGTGAAAGTAGTTCAGGACTTTTTCTATTCCCCCCCCCCCAAAAAAAAACCAATAATAAGTTTATTTTAGGGTATCCACTGCAAATAGTTTCCATCTCAGGATAATTAAAAACAAAGCTATTGATTTGGAGGAGTATATGCAGTTGGAAATAACTTTGAAGATTTTCAGAGGGCCAAGTTTTTCTTTTGATAATCTTCTGCCTCCTGACTTGTACGTTACAAACAATTAAGCAGGTTTATGTACTGATTATATGTGTCTAAGGTACAAATCCTATTTCTGAAAAACAAAAGCGACCTTCAATGAACTTTGATGAACTTTTGAAAATTGGCTTGCCTTGGTGTTCACTCAGTTATTACCATATAATAAAATTGGTCTTAACTTATTTAATGCTGATACTATCAAAGAATATTACTTTAAACATTGCCCCCCCCATTTCTGAATGCTTTCTCCCCTCAGTCAGCTAAAGTTCAAATTCATGCCTGTAATGTGCATTCATCACAGTCCTCTGTGAATCCAGTTTAATTTTGGGTTTGTCAAGCTCAAATATATCCTGAATCAAAATAGAAGATTGATAGTGCTACTTTCAGGGATGCAGTGGCTCAGTGGCTAAAATGCTGAGCTTGTCGATCAGAAAGGTCAGCAGTTTGGCAGTTCGAATCCCCAGCGCTGCATAATGGAGTGAGCTCCTGTTACTTGTCCCAGCTTCTGCCAACCTAGAAGTTCGAAAGCATGTAAAAATGCAAATAGAAAAATAGGAACCACTTTTGGTGGGAAACTAACAGCATTCCGTGCACCTTCAGTGTTTAGTCATGACCACAGAGACATCTTCAGACGGTGCTGGCTCTTTAGCTTTGAAACGGAGATGAGCACCACCTCCTAGAGTCAGGAACAACTAGCACATACGTGTGAGGGGAATCTTTACCTTTACCTTAGTGCTACTTTAAAGTATAGCCATTATGATGATCCCTCTTAGAGTAAGCAGTTTTATGCAAAATGCAAAACGATTTCCTAGTCCCCGTAAATCAATTGCATTAACTAGAAATTAAAACTGCACTACTAACAATAAAAAGTTGCACTATTTAGCAATGCCTTAAATTAATGGTAGTGAGCCGAAGTGGCGCAGTGGTTAAATGCAGCACTGCAGGCTACTTCAGCTGACTGCAGTTCTGCAGTTCGGCTGTTCAAATCTCACCGGCTCAGGGTTGACTCAGCCTTCCATCCTTCTGAGGTGGGTAAAATGAGGACCTGGATTGTTGTTGGGGGCAATATGCCGACTCTGTAAACCGCTTAGAGAGGGCTGAAAGCCCTATGAAGCGGTATATAAGTCTAACTGCTATTGCTATTGCTATTAATGGTATGAAAATATATAAGAAGCCTGACTTGGAGATTAGCAGGGATAAAAGCCCCATTTGAAAAGTTGCATACTGTACGCTTCCCGATAAACATTATGTTGCTAAGTGCAAAACCTCAGACAGATTCCTACTTATCAACATTTCAATCCAACGGGTTGCCAGATGTACAGTAAAATGTGCTGAAGGGAGGAAGAGAGTTGAGTTTTTCGCCGGAAGTTTAACAAAAGCATGTAGGGATTACTGCAGAATGCAAAATCTGTGAAATGAATTGTGCCTTCACTTTGGGGAGTTAGTCTTGTTTAATTGATATTACATGAGGTAGACCAGCTTTGAGTAGATTATGGGAAGATAGATCTGGTAAATAAACTTGACTTTTGCAATCAGCATTATCATGCAAACCAGTCAGTCAGTATTATGCATCTGTTCTGGGTATCTGATTGTTCTGACTGGGATGGTCGAGCCGGAAGGCAAGGTCTGAAGGGCCAGCGAGACAGAACTACTCATTCACTTGATGATGGATGCACAGATGTTTTCCTCCCTCAGGGAGGATGGAGGGAGGAGGGAAGAACAAAAGAGATAATAGCATACCATGTCAGCAGCTTTCCCCAGGAACTGCAAAAGTGATTCACTATTATCAGGGGAGACGGAGAGATAATGGATTTGGAAGCTTCGCTCCACACACAGGAAGTGGAGCCCTGGGAATGCTAGCAGAAAAAAGAGGAGAGAAGCAAAAAGAATATGAACAGCAATGTTTCTGGAAGCAAGAGGAACAATAGGCACACATCAGCTTAGCATTCAGCTTTTAGACAAGCTTTGGCTTCTTTTGGATGAGATGAATATGAAATGGGAGAAGAAGGAGGGGATTGGGATGCCTGTCTTCCAAGACTTACAAGCTAGGGAAGGCTGCTAGACACCTTTCTTGCAGATATCTGAGGTAAATGCACAACTACTACTCATATATCGTGTTGCCCAGAAAATAAAACAGGGTCTTATTTTCTTTGGACCCCCAAAATAAGCACTTGGCCTTATTTTTGGAGTGGTCTTATTATTTTTAAGGTGCAGAAGGCAGTGAGCATCGTCACCTCATGGCTGCTGCTATGTTGCAATATTTTTTTGTTGAAGGTTTATTTTCAGGGGAGGGCTTATTTTAGTGCATGCGCTCAATTGGCCTTATTATCCGGGGAGGTCTTGTTTTCAAGGAAACAGAGTAATTCATAAGACTTATTAAACGTCAGCCAAAATGCAGGCCTAAAAGTTTCACTTCAAGACAGCAGGTTGCCTTTCTGAACCTAGGAATATCCACACCTACCGCCTAACACATGAGGAAAACTGCTCACTGTTTTATTTAAAGAAATGAAATCAAAAAACAGTAAATCAACTCTGATTCTCATTCCAAGGCAATGGTTAAAAAGTTTCCGCGTAGATCATCTGAAACTGAAAAGGAAAAGAAAAGAATGTAGCATTAAAAATTAGCAGATGCATCTGCAGGGAGGTCAAAAAAGTCAATTACCTCAATTACCTCCCTACGACCTATAAGATCTCATAGGTTAGGCCTCCTCCGCATTCCATCGGCCAGCCAATGTCGGCTGGCAACCACAAGGAGGAGGGCCTTCTCAGCAGCGGCCCCGACCCTTTGGAACGAGCTCCCCGTAGAGATTCGTACCCTCTCCACCGTCCAGGCCTTCCGCACAGCCTTGAAGAACTGGCTCACCCGTCAGGCCTGGGGATAAGGACCATTACCCCGCCCGAATGTTGTATGCATGTTGCTTATTATTTTATTATGTGTTGTCGTCTTAGTGCTGTATTCCCCCCTCCCTGGTTTTCTGTGAGCCGCCCTGAGTCCCCTCAGGGAAAAGGGCGGCCTACAAATAAAATCAATTCAAATAAAAAAAATCAATTCAAAATGGTGTCTGACTATACATTTGAGGCCCGATTCTTTTTTTCCACAAATGTCATGGCACAGATAAAAAAAGTAATGGGGCTGTAATTACATAACTGTGTTCAACATCTTAACATTTTTTACTTCTTCCATAGAATCCCCCTGTCCCTCCCCCTTCCTTCCTTCCTTCCTTCCTTCCTTCCTTCCTTCCTTCCTCCCTCCCTCCCTCCCTCCCTCCCTTTCTCTGTCTCTCCCTCCTTTCCCACTAACTCACTCACACCTTCCCTTCCTCTCTCTCTCCCTCCCTCCCTTCTTCCTTCCTCTGTAAGTAAGCAAGCTTTAGAACCATAAAGAGTTTTGAGGGAATAACAATGAAAACATGAACAGCATGTCTTTATATTTCTCAGTTGGAACAATAACAATTGGTAGGAAATGGCAGAGTAAAATAGGTTTCAGTGAGAAAACAGCATTTAAGTTCATACTGAGGAAACTTGTGTGTGGGAGTTTAATGAATCAGCATGTAATGTGCAACTGTTAATAGGCAAAACAGGTCCAAAGCATCTTTTGGATAACTAGGGCAAAGGGTACACAACTTAACCTCTGACTGACCCAAACTCGGAAAGTTTCTAGAGTGGAAAGTGGATATGAACTTGTGTTCCATCATTTTGCTCCAACATCTTAAGCATTACAACATTTTTTTTTTACAGTCTGATTACACTTAGAGATTATTTCTTGATCTCTACAACGGGGATGTACAGATGCTCCTTGACTTACTACAGTCCGTTTAGCTACAACAGCACTTGAAAAAATGATGCATGACTGGTTTTCACATTGATGGCCATTGTGGCATCTTCAAGGTCACATGATCAAAATTTGGATGCTTGGCAGCTGACTGATATTTAGGATGGCTGCCGTGTAACTTGGAGTCATGTCACCACCTTTTGCAATCTTCAGATGAGCAAAGTCAACGGGGGGAAGCCAGATTCACTTAACAACTGTGTCACTAACTTAACAACTGCAATGATTCACTTAACAACTATGGCAAGAAAGATTGTAAAATGGTGCAAAATTCACTGAACAACTGTCTTGTCTAGCAGTGGAAACTTTGGACTCAGTGGTGGTCATAGATTGAGGAGTACCTGTATTAACAGGTGGGAGGTTAAGGAGACTAGGCAGGTTCATCTCACAGTGGGCTTTAGAAGGGTATTGAATAGATTTCAACGAAGGAAATTCAAGTACATCAATCTGTTATCTTCCGAATACTATTTACAATACTTATTTAGGAGGCCTATCACATCCGGGCTGCAGAAAATCCAGATAATGCCTTAGATGGCAGCAAAGATATACAGAAAATTCCCTGCTGTCTAGTGGCCCTCTGGATTTTTTCAGTGCACATCTGGGATGCCAACAGTTAGCGTAGCCAAGGCATGGATTCAAAGAGATATTCATTTGGCAGGTCCAGATGTTTCCTTTGTTTTAAGCAATGGTCTTGCAAGTCAGGAAGGAAGACTGAATTTGTTGCAGATGTTCAGGTTCTAAATTTAAACAGATAAAGAAGTCCTTATCCAGTTCAAATAATGTAGAATAGCCTGACTGGTATACACAACTTGGTCCTCTACGACAGGAATTCCCCAAGAGAAAGGAGAATGGAGGGAAGCTGCCTGTACACAACATCTGTTGTCTAAATGAATTAAATGAATAAATGAATGAGAGCCAGTTCTAGTGATTAAGGCAACTAATAGCAATAGCACTTAGACTTATATACCACTTCACAGTGCTTTATGACCCTCCCTAAGCAGTTTACAGAGTCAGCCTATTGCCCCCAACAATCTGGGTCCTCATTTTACCCACCTTGGAAGGATGGAAGCAGGGGTGAAATTCAATTTTTTTTACTACCGGTTCTGTGGGCGTGGCAGGGGAAGGATACTGCAAAATCCCCATTCCCTCCCCATTCTTCTGGGGAGGATATTGCAAAATCTCCATACCCACCCCACCAGCCTGAGGTGGTATTTGCTAGTTCTCCAAACTACTCAAAATTTCTGCTACCGGTTCTCCAGAACCTGTCAGAACCTGCTGAATTTCAGTCCTGGATGGAAGGCTTGAGCCTGGTGAGACTCGAACTGTGAAAATGCTGACAGTTGGCAGTCAGCAGAATTAGCCTGAAATACTGCAGTACTGCATTCTAACCACAGGACCACTACTAGAAGCTAGAAAACCATGAGTTTGAGTCCCACCTTAACCATGAAAGCCATGAGTTTGAGTCCCACCTTAACTTTGAGCCAATTACTCTCTCTTAGCTAACCCACCTCATAGGATTGTTTTTGTGGAGAAAATAGGAGGTGTGCGGGATGTGTTTCCTCCATCGAGTTAATTGCAAAAATAATACAGCCAGGAGAAAGAAAGAAAGAAAGAAAGAAAGAAAGAAAGAAAGAAAGAAAGAAAGAAAGAAAGAAAGAAAGAAAGAATTGATTTACCTTGCCTCATTGGAAGACTATTCCTGATAGATCAAAACCCCTGGATATGTAAAACCCTTACCAGCAGCTGAGCTGGTTAAAATTTTATTTGTGTTCAGGAAATCATAAAGTAATATTTTCCTTTAATTATCATCCATCTACAATAAATGGCCAAACAATCATTGCATAATTTTCTATTTAAACGAGAAAATTTGGCTACCTTGAGCCTTACTTTACAGGAAAATCAAGTCAGGTAATAGTTTATGAAACAGAAAGATCATGATAACTTTGAAAAGTTTGTACTGCAGGCTTCGAACATATATTGTGCTTTGATTTTTTAAAATGTATTTTCAGAAGATGGCATTATGTACGTAGATAGAAATTAGAGATACAGCTCTAGATATACAGTATAGCTATAGCTATAGATACAGATACGCCTACCATCTTACTAGTGCTTATGCATTTGTTATGCCTTATTTTCTTTCTTCTGAATGTCCTTTTATACAGTACAGGTCAGTGGTGGGATTCAGCCAGTTTGCACCTATCCGGGAGAACCGGTTCTTAACTTTCTAAGAGGTTCAGAGAACTGATTGTTGGAAGAAATCTTCTTTTTTTTTTCCCCCGCTTTACAGGGCTAATCCTGTAATCCTGCCATCAAAAAGCAGCCCACCTGGGCTCCGGTTTTGGGTGTGATGGCCTCCTGAAGCCCTCTACCAGTGAAAACAGAGTCCTAGAGGACCATGTGCGGTCCTCCAGGGCTCTGTTTTCAGCCATGACGGCCTCCTGCAGCTTTCGGCTAGCAAAAACGAAGCTCAGGGAGGCTGCTTTCCATGCTTTCTGCCAGGGAAAACGGAGCTCCCCAAACTCCATTTTCCCTGGCAGAGGGCTGCAGGAGGCCGTCACAGCCAAAAACAGAGCCTGGGAAGGCTGTGTGTAACCCTCCCAAGGACCATTTTTGCTGGCAGAGGCACTGTGGACCGGTCCTTTGCTGTTTCCAGGGCGGCCCCGTGGGCCAGATCTAAGCACCATGCAGGCACGATTCGGCCTGCAGGCCTTAAGTTTGACACCCCTGACCTACAATATATGAGCAGTGTATGACCAGGAAAGATTGGCTTAACTGAGCAGTAGCCAGGTTTTTGTTTTCCTAATTAGATAGCTTTTCTCTCCACTTCCTAATTTTTTTTTTAATTTTTCCCCTCTTCACAGTAGCATAATTAGTGTTAGTGTCACTGTGGACGTGTTTGGTGGGGATACTCATTTACACCTAATTCCTACTCCCTTTTGCACCTCTCCACATGGCCACAGAGGAGAAATGATCACAAAGATGCTTAGAGAAGCTGTGGTCATCTCAGTTATACTTGACAGAAAGAATAGCTTATCCAATGTAGGTCTTTCACATGAGGGAGGAGAAGCTGGTTGACCTCGGCTTTGTTTAGCTTCAAACAAAATTAGATCACTTGGGGTTAAACTTCATTCACCAAGGTTAATTGCTGGGGTCATTTGAAGTGGGTTTTTTCCTGACCACATCACACTTTAACTCTCCCTAACCTGTGATTCAGATTAGCATATTATACAAACTGGACTTTTGAATATAACATGGAGAATAATGCAATATATACTAGTAGTCATGATTAAAGTCCCTGTTCCCCATTTTTCATAGCTTAACAACAAATTCTGTTGACTGTCAGGAGTTCGATCCTAACCGGCTCAAGGTTGACTCAGTCTTCCATCCTTCCTAGGTTGGATCCAGATTGTTAGGGGAAATATGTTGACTCTGTAATTTGTTTAGAGAGTGCTGTAAAACACAGTGAAAATATCTATAGACCCCTTACATCATGAAAATAAATTGTTTCAACTTCTACCCTCAAAATGATGCCATAGGGAACAGCACACCAGAACAACTAGACACAAGGACATTTTTTCCTTCAAATGTCATCACTTTGCTAAACAACTAATTCCCACAACACTGTCAAACTATTTACTAAGATTGTATTACTATTATTATTCACCCTTCCTATTATCTATCTCCTCCCACTTATGACTATTGCTTATATCTCTATGATTTATATTGTTTTATTTGTTTCCTAGTATGATCTGATTGCTTATTTAGTAACCTATGACTATCACTAAGGGTTATATCTTATGATTCATGATTAATATATGTATTTTTCTTTTACGTACACTGAGGACATATTCGCCAAAGACAAATTCCTTGTGTGTCCAATTGCACTTGGCCAATAAAGAATTCCACTCTATTCTATTGCTAGTTTTCAGTGAGAAATTAAATAGAACATTCCATTTCCATTTCCTTGCATTTCCATTTGTGTATTCCCTAATTTAAAAATGGGGGGTCTACAAGTAGTTGTCTGTTCTCTTCCCCCCACCCATAATTGAGTTTGGATACTGGAAGGAAGTCTGTTGACATAAGTTGGCATTGACCTTCTAACTGTAAAGTCACATTAGAAATGTGGCTTAATGAAGTTGGATACTTGAGAGACTGCCTGCTGCCAATTACTTCCCAAAGACCCATTAGATCACACAGATTAGGCCTCCCTTGGGTTCCGTCTACTAGCCAATGTCATCTGGCCACTACCCGGGGGGGGGGCTTCTCTGTGGTGGCTCCAGCCCTTTGGAACGAGCTCCCCGCAGAGATTCAGACCCTCACCTCTCTCCAGGCCTTCCGAAAAGCCGTTAAGACCTGGCTGTGTCAGCAGGCCTGGGGTCGATGAGTTCCCTTCCCCTCTCGAATCGTGTGGCTGTTGGTTGTTTTAAATGCCCTGTACTTTTTGTAGTTTTTGTGTTTTTCCCTCCCCCCTCCTTGGGTTTGTGCGCCGCCCTGAGTCCCGCTGGGAATAGGGCGGCATATAAATAAAATGAACCTCGAACCTCGAAGTTTGCAGAGAAGCAGCATGAGATAACAGACAGAGGGACAGATGATCAGCTATGACCGTAATGGCAAACCTATGGCATACACGGAGCCCGCTCTCCAGGCACACGAGCTGTCACCCCACTCAGCTCCACTGCGCATGTGTGCATGCCTCCCACCAGCCAGCTGATTTTTGGGACTCTGTTGCTCATGAGGGAGATGCACACACAGGAGTGGGGGGGGGATCACATGAGCATGCACGTGGGGTAGTGTGGGCGGCGCTGCACCCTTACGACCCACTTTTGGTCCCAAGAGGCTTCAGAGAGGACTGCGAGTCCCAAAACTGGGAGTTAGGGGGTCGCGTGCATGTGCAGGGGGTTGCGGGGGGTTGCGGGCATGCATGAGGAGAGGAGCAGCGGGGGGGCATGTGCGCACGTGCAAGGGGGCAGGATGCATTGCATTATGATGTGTGTGTGCATTACATGTGTGCGTGCTGTCGTGCGTGCGCATGCATTTTCGGCACACAAGGACAAAAAGGTTAGTCATCACTGGGCTATGACATTGTAAAGAAAAAGGTCAAATTCATGCAATATTGAACAAGCGCCCCCTGAACTTGGGTAAGCATTTGCTCTAGCTGGAGAGTAAAATCCTGTGCTTTCTTTTTTTAAAAAAAAAAAGAAGAAAGAAGAAAGAAATTGGTTCTATGTAACACCTGGCTGATGAATAGACCTTTCAGCTGGTAATTAAGATACTTTAAGGGTAGCAGCAGGATTTCAGGAGTGGGCTTATGAAGTGGTGCTCTTAAAATCTATTATCACCAGCAGCTTCCACCTGCCACAACATGGCTTCCTTTGGGTTTCCTTATTGTGTAGTTTAAAAAGTTGGATGATGATTCTTCTTTTTTTTTTAAACTGGATTTTCACTGATTTACACCAGGCAAATTCTTGCTGGATTGGGAGGAAAACTTTCTTCCAATGCAGCTACTCAATATCACATTACAAGTTTTCAAAGTAAATCAATTCCTAAGCCAATGAATAATGAGGCTTTTAAAGGAAATTGTGACCCCCAAATTCTTTCCCCATGTCCAAAGAACTTAGCATTTGGCGACAATTCTAAAGGGATTTATTTAAGCCTCAAATAAGTATTTTTAGAGACTTAATTAGAGGAAGTGTTTGAGCTGTTGGATTCAGATGCCAAAAAAGGATTCGTTTGGGACCAGAACGAAATCTTTCCTGTTCTCAAATTAGCCCTTTCAAAATACTTTCAAAAGAATGGAAACTGGGGGAATTGTAAAAAAAAAAAAAATCACACTTATTTTATGTTGAAACTTGTACTGGAGTATTGTTATCATGGCCTAAGGAGGCTGAATGATTTCGGCAGTACCTCATTGTTCTGATACTTTTAAACAAACCACTAAGTGATAGGTGTACTATTCTGTGAGGAAAAAAAAATTGCTGCCTTTTGGATTTCTGAATCTTTGCCACTAACATTATCACAGCTTCCTGTGATTCCTCCTGATTTTTAAAAAAGGAGGACTTTGAACAAATAAAGCTAAATTTTGAGCTCTGTTTCATTTATTTCATAAACAATAACATTTAATTTGTGCCAGTCTGAAAAGTAACTATCTTCTTGTTCAGTTAATTCAATTAAAAGGATAACTCAGGCCAATTGTCTGAGTAATTCATTAGAAAGGGATGATTTTGATCAGCCTTAAATACATTTCTCAGGCTCTATTAATTTATTTATCACATTCGCATGGCCACCCATCTCACAAAAAGTGACTCTGAGCAGGGTATCTTCCTTTCCCACAGTGAAATTGTCACCAGACAAGATGCAAGTGGGATGTCATACATTTATTTATTTATTTTATATAACCATTCGTTCAGTGGCCATTCAAAGTTGCAGCATCCTCATGGTCATGTGATCAAGAAATCATATGCTTGGTTGTGAATTAATAGTAGAATTATATGGATTGAAGAACTGGAAAGAGCACGAACGGAAATACCTTAAATGTATAAATGATTGTGATCAATACTAAAACTCTATAAAGAGATATTGAAAAAAATGGAAGAACGAAGGATGGAACATTGATTTAACTATGGAAATATGAACAACAAAAAAGGTGGAAAACACACCTTTGAATATTATAGCGATATGAAAGGGGGGAAAGTTAAAATAGGGATAGAAAATAGTGGGGGAAAGTAATAATTATATATTATATGTTAAGATATACAAAAGGACAGAAAGATGGTTCAGAAAGGAAGGGTGTTAATAAAAAATGTATAAATAATATGAAACAATGGAAATGAAATGTAATATTTAGGAAGTACTAAGACTATGGTTATGTGTACTGAAATGTATGTTATCCAGTTACTACACCATTCACTCACTGATATGTATAAAGAATATAACAAATTAAAATTTGATTGGGAAAAAAAATCATATGCTTGGCAACTTGGAGTCACGTGATCACGTTCTAACAAGCAAAATCTTTGGGGAAGCTAGATTCACTTAACAATCGTAACTACTAACGTATCTACTGAAATAATTCACTTAATAACTGTGGCATGAAAGGTCGTAAAATGGGTCAAATTTCACTCAATGGTACTACCTGTACCTGCAAATTACTGACATAACAAGGTGGTGCAGTGGTTAAAATGCAGTACTGCAGGCTACTTCTGCTGTCTGCCGGTTGTCTGCAATTTGGCAATTCGAATCTTACCAGGCTCAAGGTTGACTCAGCCTTCCATCCTTCCAAGGTGGGTAAACATGGGCCCAGATTGTTGGAGGCAATATGCTAATTCTGTAAGCCACTTAGAGAGAGGTGTAAAGCAGTGTGAAGTGGTGTATAAGTCTAAGTGCTATTGCTATAACAAAAACTTTGAAGCAGCCTAGGAAAAGCAAGGCTTCATAGCAGGATCTTCAAAGCATTCCCATACTCCAGAATTGAGACATCCAAAACATCACTAGCCAGGTTGCTTGCACAGGTAAGACAAATTGATTTGGAAAAAATGGTCTTATGGGCAACAATGACATCTAGCATGACCCCTGAAAAATTATCTAAAACATTATTAGTTCCCTAGCTGCTTAGAAAACATTATAAAAAGCATTTCAAATGTTTTAGGGGTTTTCTAACCCAGAAAGGTAGTCTTGAAATGGAGAAAATATTGGGCATTAGCAAATCTTTTCTAAGCCATTCAGAATTATTCCAAGAGCGCAGTATAAAATTATCCGGGAAATCATTTCATCCCAATAATGAATACATTCAATGTTGGAATTCATTATTGGAATGTATTTCTATGTAACAACCACATTAGTATTCAGCCAGTAGATGGCAGTATTTATGAGTTTGGATCTATGGTATATACTCTATGCCCTTTTGTTTTAAGTAGAGTTTCCAGTTTCCTCTTACAGTTAAATAGTTGAGCAGTAAAGCACATGGTGACTGTATTCTTTGTTTGCTCTGTATGGTGCTTTATATAAACAAAATTTCTAACATACAGGAATCTGCAAGAATCTTTCATTTTGCAGAAATCAGTATTCCTAACAAGCAGAAAACAAGCATGACATTTCATAACAGACTCCTGCCAACTCCTAAGCATTAAGGTGGCAGTGGCACCTTGAGAATTCTTTGCTACCTCAGGACTTGTCATAATTGAAGGAAGAATGAATTGAATTGTGTGTGGGATTTTCTAATCAGACCATTTATTCTTTAGCTGAAATGTGAATTATCACAAAGGCAAGAATGTGCAAAGAAATCTATGACAGCATTAATGAAAAATAGTGCTCTAACTCAACCATTAAATCCTATAAGTAACACCACTGAGGAAAGACCATTGCTTCAGTACAATTAAAACACATTGTTTTCCATCAAAATATCAGGCCTAGAACATGACAGCAATAGATAATGTTTTGGCCAACTGACTGATCGACTTGTTCAGGAAGTGTATGTTAAGGTTGTATCCTGGCTTATAATTGTTAAGAAACAGATGATGATTCTGAAGGAGCATTCACATTAGGCTTTATCTCCTCAGTTGCTCTTCTTTCAGTAAAGCATTTAGGTATATTGGAGTCAGTCTCCAAATGACACTTACAAAGCATTAAAGAGTAAAGACGAAGGATTGATGGGCTAAACATGATCAAACACTTCATCCATAACATCAGGCTCCACTAATGGAAAGCTATTGGTAAAACTGGGCGAACAAGTATTCCAGTTATCTTCCATAATAGAGATGGCCGAGTAATTAGGAAACTTTGCCTTCTAAATGTCTTGCATATCAGAGTTTGACTGCATCGCTCTTAAATTTACAAACATTAATGGCATGCTTTAGATCCAAATATATCCTTCTTACCTCGTTTCTCTGTTAATAACCATTCTATTGATCAGTTGGGAGAGTTTCCACATTCACTTGCTAATGTCACTTACAATATAACTGTCAACATTCCAACTGACAAACCCAAGCAAAGCCAGCACGATTGAGATGATCCAATCTCCGAATGCAAACTTTAGCTGGGTTTGTCAGTCAGAATATTGACATTAACCCAGACTTGGTTCTGTCACAACCATTATCTCTTCTCAGCTTGCCAATGAACTGAGGGGAGGGGAGGTGAAGATGGAATGTAGGCTCCAGACATCAAGGAAGAAGCGTGAGAGCCAAGGACACAAAGCAGTAATTTGCTTGCCAAAGTCAAAGACCTTTTTCTCATAACAATATAATGAGACTCAATTGGACAATGTGACCTGCACTGATGGATGGAAGAGAATCATATGCTTTAATTATGTGGTTTTGCGTGGGAATTAACTAGATCTGGTTTTGCCCTAATCAGTGCTGAAATGATGTACTCAGCAAAGTACTCTGCATTCAGAGATTGGATTGCCTTGATTGTGCTTGCTTCGGTTGGGTTCATCAGTTGGAACGTTGACAATAACTCAGCTAAATTTTCCCCTTCCCTTTGGCCATTACCTGTTTCAACTGGTTAGTAGGGAAAAGAAGACTTGCCCTAGCCAGTGATAATTTAAACTTGAAGAGACTGAACATCAACTCTCCTCAAGGTTTTCAGGAGACAAGGAAGCATGTTGATGAAGTTTGATTCTTCTTTTAGTCAAGGCACCTGCTGTTCAGTCATCAACAGACATACTTTAAATATAAAAAGGCTTTGTGAACTCTGAACTATTGCAATAGAATTATCTTTGTTCCTAAAGCAGGAAGAAATATATTATATATAAATCTCTCAAATATCATACTCTGCTGGATCATTGAATTATTTTTAAGCTAATTTTAAATCACTGGCTTTTGAAAGATGGTTAAGAAAGATGTGCAGGAAAGAGACTATACAACAAGATCAATACAGATTAAATTGTTTGATCCCATTTACCTTGAGTGTTTCACTTAAGAACCACAGTCAGTCTCTATAATCTAATTTCTTGCTAATCATGCAGAGGTACTTCATAGATAATTTAGTTACATAATAAGTATTAGGTCTCTTAGACTACATCAAAACTGCAGAGTATTGGCCATTATGCAGTTGCTTATAAACTCCATTCTATCTTGTAGAATGCTTTTTTTTTTAAAAAAGAATGTGACAATATTCATGCAAGCAAATTAATACACAGGTTACCCAATGGAAGAGATACCCAGTGTTTATTTCAAACCGATCAACCCTTTGGTACTGCATCACATAAAAATATCCCAGAGGTGACAAAGCAATATTAGATTTTGTTCCAAGGATAATAATAAAAAAAATTACACATTAAAAAGGATAACAAAACAATACATTATATTGCAAATTTTAATTTTAAAAATTCAAGTAAAAGTGTACATGATTTTCTTTTAATAAAAACATTATCTATCAGTACGACTAATTAAATAACATGTTTCAGAAGGTGTATTGGTCAGAAATCTCTCACTCTGAGTTACAAGGCAAATTTCAGACTAGACTACAACCAATTACTATTCGTAGTACCTATTCATCCAATGTATACAGAGGATGTTTACATGGTGGTATTGTGGTATATCGTGTTCCAGTTTTCTCTTTATGCAGTTTTTTAAAAAAATCTGTACATTCTTGAAAACATGCAATATTTCTCACCTTGCTACTTTAACCTCGATGTACAATAGTCAACCCAATGAAATACCAATTAGAGACATAGCAAACAAAATGGTTTGGAGGTTAATCTTTTTTCTTTTGCAGTGGCTTAGACTGAAGATTAATAAGCTAAAAAAGGGTAATGAATAACAAAAATCTGACTTTGCAATAAAGTTATGATCCTTTCTGTGTAGTATCACAGAAGAATTGCTAGGAAGGTACCAATGTAGAATATTTATTTGACCAAATGTGATTGGAAGCACAAGGAAATTGTCTCATCTCAACTTCTCTTAAATCCTCATTATATACTCTTATTTAAGTCACCAAACTCCCAACTTTACAGAGATGCCACACAATAAAGAGCAAACAAATGAACAAACTGAATTCACTGAAAATTTCAGTCATGCAGAGGTGGGTGGCTACCTGTTCGCACCAGTTTGGGCGAACCGGTAGTAGAAATTGTGACTGGGTCACCAAACCAGTAGGAAAAGCAGGCTTGCCACACTCCCAAACCGATTCCCCAGTCGCCATGGTATGGTTTGGGGGCATTTTAAATCTTCTGCGCATGCACAGACCTATTTACAGACAACTGCACAAGGGGCATGCGCAAAGCACACGTGCATCGAACCGCCAGCAAGCCACCCCTGCAGTCCTGTATATATTTTTCAGGGAGATTAACTTTGTTGAAGACCTCTGGGCTTAATCTAAGCCAACATACTTAATAGGGTGAAAGTTTTTAGGATTGAGTCATATAACTTGTTTCTGGTGGCCCTTGTAGGATTATACAACACATCAATCTCTTGCAACTCAGTGGGCTGCATATTTAACTACCTATCTTTCCTCTCACGACAATTTCATCACATGACAATGGTGAGTTTCAGCCAAAAAAAACATAGAAAGAAGAATATTTGTAGCTCAGGGTTGAAATCCTTGGAATCCTTGGTGTTCTCTGAGCTTGCTTGTTTTCTTGCAAATGTTTTCTTGCCCAAACTAGGTAACATTATCCTAGTTTGAGTAATGAAGCTTCTGCAAGAAGACAACCAAACTCAGAGAACACCAAGGACCCCTCAGGAAAAACATAATAATTACTGACATAATTATTGACCTGGCTGCATTGAAAGTTGGATTTCAATCCCCAGAATTTTCCAGCGAGTAATATTTTTTTTCAGTGTCATTCAGGTATCCTGAGTGAAGATGTCTGAAAGCATGAGCTTTGTTTGCCTAAAAGAATTGTGTTGTTGCAAAATAATGCTCCATAACAAAATTTATAGGTGGTTTTGTGTGTGTGTGTGTGTGTGTGTGTGTGTGTGTGTGTGTGAGAGAGAGAGAGAGAGAGAGAGAGAGAGAGAGAGAGTTAGTTAGTTAGTTAGTTAGTTAGTTAGTTAGTTAGTTAGTTAGTTGCAGAGAGACAGAAATGAGAATCATTGGAAAAGAAGTATTCAAAATCTTGGCTAAAGGGGCATGCAATAACATGTAGGTAATCACACCCGTTATCTCCTCAGGTACTTGTGTCAGTTCAATGAAAAACCCAAGATTTGGAAAAATGTTTTATTTATCAACAGTAGTTCTTAAATTCTTTGACGAATTCATTAGCAGGAACTGAAAATCATTGGGCTGTAAATATATAAGGCTTTGCTGTGTATGATTTAATTGCAATTATTTGCTTTGTTTTGTTTTCACACCTGCCAATAGGCATCTGACTTATTTAGGGATTATCAGCACTAACTCTTCAGGTTCTTTCAATATTGCTCTTTCTTCACTCAATCTGCCTTCTTCTTCTTGTTTGCTTTCAGAAATATGCTTTCATTTGCCCATCCCCCTGCTCGAGACTGTTGCCTCAAATGAATGCAATGATGTCATCTTGATTTAATTGACATACCTACACCTGAGGCATCAAAACCAATAGGATTAGATCATGCAGTGCACAAATTATGCTTTGGATTGGGAGGACAAATAAGGAGATAGTGCTGAAATGGTGCTAAAAAACACCTGCAGCGAAGACAGAATAAATGGTCCCCGAAAAAACAATTTGAACAAACCAACTCTTCAGTCACATCAGAAATATTATTATCTATCTATGCATCATCTAGGGATGCAGTGGCTCAGTGGCTAAGATGCTGAGCTTGTCGATCAGAAAGGTCGGCAATTTGGCAGTTCGAATCCCTAGCGCCACATAATGGAGTGAGCTCCTGTTACTTGTCCCAGCTTCTGCCGATCTGTCAGTTCGAAAGCATGCAAAAATGCAAGTAGAAAAATAGGAACCACCTTTGGTGGGAAGGTAACACCATTCTGTGCACCTTCGGCATTTAGTCATGCCAGCCACATGACCACAGAGGTATCTTCGGACAGCGCTGGCTCTTCATTTTTAAAATGATGATCACTGCCCTATAGAGTCGGGAACGATTAGCATATATGTGTGAGGGGAACCTTTATCTTTACCTTTTATGCATTATCTATCAGAAGTGTGCATACGGTGAAAATTCAAGAAGTTTATGACATTTCAGATTGGCCTTTTTGCCTTGACTCTTTCCCTTTCCAAATCTTCCTTCAGGATTCCTATAGGTACTAAATACATCCAGAATCTCTAAATTAATGTTCATTTTCCAAAAAAATAAATAAAATAAAAGCAACTCACTGAGATGGGGGAGACAATTGTCTACTAATCAAGTAGAATTCTTCAATTTCAAGGTCAATGACTTGAGTCCTAAATGCCAATCCACTCTACCAAATGATCCTGACTCTAATTTAGTGTTATAAAAAAGAAAAGAAATTCTAAAAACCTCCATAATAACATAGGTAGGTTCATAAAATTATGTTTCTCCTTAATTATCCCAGGCAAACTCCATTCCCACAGTTCAATGACAGCAACATTCAGTCAAGTTTCAAGAATGGTCTTTATAGAAATCAGACATGCCAGTGAAGACTAGATCCCAAGGAAGAAGCTAGATGCATCAAAATCATGGGATGATGGAGTATTCCTAAAAAGACCATGGAGTACAATAACAACTAATCAGTTCTGGACCAAATAAAATTTGATAGCTTCCTTGAAGTAATGATGTTAGGCAAGCAAATTAAGGATAGAAAAGCTGATTATGCTTGTTCTTTGCTATCGAGCAGGGGTGTCAAGCTCAATTTCATTGAAGGCGGCATCAGGGCTGTGGTTGACCTCAGGGGCCTGGCTGGGCCTGGCTGACTGACTGGGTGTGGCCAACTGGCTGGGCATGGCCAGCTTGGTACCATTCCCCAAATTGCTGGCATGTTTCCTCTTTGCACTGGGTAGACTAGGCTGAAACCACACTGGTCCGATATTTCCTCTTCACATTGGGTAGACTAGGCCGAAGCCATCCTGGCCTGATGTTTCCTCTTCAACATTGGGTAGACTAGGCCGAAGCCACACTGGCCCGAAGTTTTCTCTTTGCACTGGGTAGACCGGGCCGAAGCGACACGGGTATATTGGGCCGAAGCAACATGGGCTGGCACCTTACATTTTCCAGGATGGCCTCATGGGCTGAATCTGACCACATCGCAGGCCAAATCCTTCCCATGGGCCTTGTGTTTGACACCATAGCAATAGAGGAGTTTAAAAAGAGAGAGAAAGAAAACAGCCAAGTTGGATAGCAATTGAAAAATATTATTTCAATGTCAATGAAAGAGCTACAGACTTTACTAGAAGACAAAGGATTGTGATAGGTTTCTCCATGTAGTCAGAAGGGGTCATATCAAAAACATACAGACAAACACACAGGCAGGCCGGCAGACACAGAGAGTAAGGGAGACCTTTCTTTGTAGTCTGGCTGATGCAATTCTGTCTTGCTTCCATGTACAATCCAAAATTGACCACAGAGATAAAGTGGGAAAAACTGGGGAAAATCTATCAGTGATTAACTTTCTCCCGGCCTTTCAGAATGGGCAAAGGAATTCGACATTGAATGGACGGCCTTAGCCCTCCCCTGGTGTTCTTTCAGATAGCGGCCTCTTATACATAACATGCCTTTGAAAAATAAACACATGACTGTTTTGTGGACTTAACCTAAGCGTTTAGCCCACTTTTCTGTCATTCATAACTAAAGGACCACCAGCAAACTCGGTGCAACCTCTGGTCTTCATTAACCACATTGTAGTTTCTCCTCCTGAAAAAAGAAATGGAGGAAGAAAAAGAAAAAAAGAAAGCCTTTCCTTTTCTATCTTATTCTATGTCACTTCATGGGTTAAGTACTTGAGAAAATGGACAATTTTGAAGCAACAGATTACCCATTCATGGCTGGTTGGTTCCCCCCCACCCCCTGCCTTCCTCTCCACCCTCTTGTGTTCCTTTCTTTGCTGTTTCAATGAAAGTTGGAGAAGAACAAAGAGATTTGGAAGAAAGTCAAGATAATCAGATTGAAATCGCCTTTGGTTCAGAAATGCAGGAGTTAAGTCTCCTAATTCAAGCTCTGAACTGTTCAGTAAATTGAGGGGAAGGCAAAGAGAACTTTCTTGGGGGGGGGGATTTTACATTTTCTGGGAAAGCAAAGCAATGCATTTCCACGGAAGTTGCATTCACTCCATTCCCCAAGGCATTTTACTCTGCAGGAACAGGGTTTTTTTTAATCTGTGGTTGCACAACAAACACATCAGATGGGGAAAAAAAGAAATATAAGGGTTCTGTAAGTGGACAACAGCAACAAGTAATAAATGTATAATGGAAGCAGTGGTGAAATTCACATTTTTTTTACTACCAGTTCTGTGGGCGTGGCTTGGTGGGCGTGGCAGGGAAAGGATACTGCAAAATTTCCATTCCCTCCCCACTCCAGGGAAAGGATACTGCAAAATCCCCATTCCCACCCCACTCCAAGGAAAGGATACTGCAAAATCCCCATTCCCACCCCACTCCAGGGGAAGGATACTGCAAGATTTCCATTCCCACCCCACTCTGGGGCCAGTTTTAGTTTTGAGTATTTGCAATGGTATATTGATGTATATGTGTACCAGGGGTGGGTTTCAACCGGTTCGCGGTGGTCCCCGCGAACCGGTTGGTCGGCGAACCCGGAAGTAAGTAACTTCCGGGAACGGCAAAGGGCCCAGCTGCCCGCCCGTGCTCCTTACCCGGTTTTGACGAGTTCTGCGCTTCCACGCATGCGCAGGACGCATACAGCACCTGGAGCATCGCACAGACGCTAGTACGCATGCATGCACTGCGCGCGTGCACGAGGACACCGCCGGCCCCGTTCCAACCGAACCAGTTGGAACGGGGCGAGAAACCCACCCCTGATGTGTACCCATGTCCATATACACAAACATTTGGATTTGATCCCGGATGCCCTTTGCTGATGGATTTCTGAAGGGTAGTAGATTTAGTGACATGTGAGCACTTAAATATCAGCACTTCTTTTCTTCAAAGAGCATGTAGATTAATGAACATCTGCATATACGCAAGACTCAGGCATCTGGATGAAGATGAATGATTCCGAAGTAGCAAATAAGACTGAGATTAGGATGAAAGCAATATAGGAGATTAAATTATTGAGATGAGCTTGACTCCTTGTAATCATGTTATTGCTACTTCATTCTTTGTTTGACTCCCAGTCTACCTGCTAGCCTCCTTGTTCTTCTCCTGTTCATCTTTGAAATCAGTCAGAGATCTAACTTTAGATCAGAAAACATCTATTTCAAAATATTCCTTCTCTTTCACGTACACAAATAATAAAGTTTTCTTCCCCCTCCTCCTCTTCCCCCCTCCTCCTCTCTTTTTCTCCCTCCTCCTTTTCCTCTTTCTCTTCCTACACATAAGTTGCATTAATATTTGGAAAAGATATTTACTTATAATGGCATGGCATTACAAACAATATCTAAACAACATATAAACATAACACGTCTTGGTAAATATTTCTTGAAATAAAATTCAGTGCGTTGTGAACATTTTGTGTTTCCAATTTTCCAACTTTCTATTCTTTATTTTAAAGAAACACCATGCAGTTTAATAAGAAAATCCAACAAATTATCTACTGCACTTGTTAGTGGATCAAGTCCACATTATGGAATAATGGTTATTCTCTCTCTCTCTCCCTCTCCCTCTCTCTCTCTCTCTCTGTGTGTGTGTGTATGAGAGAGACACAAAGAGAAAAAGCTCTTCAAAAATATAATAAAGTATATAAAAAAGCAGTTAATGTCCCCTCTCTACTCACTACGTAACAGTTTTATTTTAATTTAGAATTGATCATAGTTGCTTTTTGAAGGAAAAGAAAAGCAATTTACAATTCCTTAACATATGCCACATCTAATTTAATCTCAAATCTTGTTGATGACATTGAACAAGACTGGAGAAAGTGTTTGATGCATACCATTGCCTGAATCGCATCTCAAGTTCTACTCACTAAATATTTTGGATCCAAAACTACGTGAGTAAATTTTTACTCATGCGAGATGGCTGAACATTCATTAACAACATGGTTATTTTCCCCATCCGTCAGCTCCCATTCAGTAATGCAGTTCCCATTATTGCACAAGGCTCTTCCATTTCTCTTCCAAGAATCCAGAGGAAGGAAGAGGTGGGGGAGCCCCTTTGGGTGAAGGGAACTCTCTTTGAACTCCCAGTGAAGATTCATTAATGTGTTTAAAATGATCTTTCCAAAAAAGAAAATGAAGTTCCATAGTTGAACTTTGAACATACAATCATGTATATGTAATTTTATTACAGATTATTCAAAGAAACAGATGTTTCCAGGAATGTGGCTTTCCAATTGCTTTGGTATGCTTTATTTATATATTTATTCAATTTCCATAGCCACCCATCTCAACCATGTGACTCTTGATCAAACTATGCTTTGTCAATAAACTACTACCTCTACTCTATTGTATTTAGTTATCCATTATATTTTATGTAATGTATATACACGGCTCACCTAGTTTTAATCCTCATCATGACCCTGCAATGGATTAAAATAAAACAAGGGTTAAAATTTGAATTGAAGCCTTCCTGGTTGATCTGGGATTTGAAATGCAGTTTAATTGCTCAATGTCCAACTGTGTTGGCTAGGGTTAAATTGCTAAAAGAATAGCCTACATTCGTAGAAGTTAAGCCAGATGACCTGACAGAAATATGCAAGAACCATTCACAAGGGGCTGAAACATTTTTTTAACATCCAGAACAAACAAACAAAAAGAATATTTGGAATTGGGTCAAGGAGAAACCTCTCTAAGTCACTGGGTCATAAGAGAGAAGGAACAGAACAACACAATCAGACTAGCCATATTCAGCTATGATGGTCAATCTTGATAAAAGTAGTTTTAACTTCTTGATTGAATATCTGACCTGGTCTACTTAGTGAGCCTGAGAAAGGTGTACAGTAGTTGCTGATATAAATAGTTTCTAATTAGCACTAATACATGTAGTATTATCCACCTATCGAAGGAGCAACTGTGAGTTGACAACTGTCATTTTTCTTGTTAAGTTTTTAGTTTAGTTTAGTTTAGTTTAGTTAGTTTAGTTTAGTTTAGTTTAGTTTAGTTTTATTTATAGGCCGCCCAATCCCGAAGGACTCCGGGCGGCTTACAGAAGGGAAAAGAAAGAAAATAAAAGAAAGTAAAAAATAAAATAAGACAAGTTAAAACGACACAGAGACAAGTTAAAACGACACAGAGATGGTGTCGTTGATGGTGATGCAGCATTCCATGGGACAGGGTGGTATTAAAGCTGATGGGGAATAGCATCCAGAAGAGAGGTACATTTTATGTTGAAAAAAGAGAGAGAAAGAAGGATGGCAATAAATACAATCAACTGTTGCAGCTCAGCTAATGTAATTATGTCTTACTACTACTACTACTAAATGAGTGCAGAGAAGAGCAACAAAGATGATTAGAGGACTGGAATCTAAAACATATGAAGACTGGTTGCTGGAACTGGGTATGTCTAGTTTAATGTCTAGTTTAAAAGGAGTACTAGGGAAGACATGATAGCAGTGTTCCAATATCTCAGAGGCTGCCACAAAGAAGAGGGAGTCAAGCTATTCTCCAAAGCACCTGAGGACAGGACAAGAAGCAATGGGTGGAAACTAATCAAGGAGAGAAGCAACTTAGAACTAAGGAGAAATTTCCTGACATTTAGAACAATTAATCAGTGGAACAACTTGCCTCCAGAAGTTGTGGATGCTCCAAAACTGGAAGTTTTTAAGAAGATGTTGGATAACCACTTGTCTGAAGTGGTATAGGGGGCTAGACTAGAAGACCTCCAAGGTCCCTTCCAACTCTGTTATTCTCTTCTATTCTAAAATGTTGGCATAAATTTTAGATAATATTAAAATTCTCAAATATAATGGACAGGGAGATATCAGAGTTAAAGTCAACATACTGTATAGATTCTGGAGAATAATTAGCTGTTTTTTTATTTTAATTTGTTACACTGGTTGCATTGGAGTGTCATGTCCCCTGATACCAAGTTTTAGAAAAACTGGTCTGTTTATCTACTCCTTAATCCAACTATATAGCACTCTCTTCCTTTATGTTAGGCCCTGCTGAATATCCCAGGGGACTCGTCTGATAGAATTGGTCAAAATCAAATGGTTTCCATTTGAAATATACTGTAGAACTGGTTGAGCATTGATAGAATTTCCCTTGAGAATTGAACCCATGGCGATGGGAAAACGTCACACCACCAAGTAACATAATGGATTCAGCTATGCCTGGGAAAATTCAAAGCCCCTCTCACAGTCCACTTGAGTCTTAGTGGTTCAGCCCCATCATCCTTTTACTCACTCCAACCCACTTATGGGCCAACACAAAAGCCAACCCACTTTGCCAGATTTCACAGAAAAGTTCCCAGTCCCATAACAAATAGAATTAATTATAGGGGTAAAAGACCTCTCTTTCTCCCTCTCTCTGACCCTCCCTCCCCAAATTATATCTTTTAACATTTAGGCCTATTTTTCTCTTTTTCAACTCTCTTTCAACCAGCTCTCATTTAACATTAACTTGAGTGACCCTGGTCTGTTGTTAACAGATACAGTGCAAGTAGAGAAGAGGGAATGAAGCAAACCACTCCATGAAATAACAGAATGATTCTGCGCTTCTAGTATATCATGGATTGACTTGCTCCTATTGGTGTTTAAAATTAAGAATGTCCAATTGTTCAAGTAAATGACAAAAATCACAAAAGTAAGGTTAGATGAGCAAAGGGCCTTTAGCAATAAAAGAGGATTGCTCCACTCTTAAAACTTAGCATACTTAGGGTGACATAAAGCCTTTGTGTATTATTGTGTGTTACAAAGGGTGTATTATTTGTGTATTTTTCATACACAGCCATGGTTGAACTTTATGCCATGATAAATGTCTTGGTTTTTAAAATGTCACAATGTTTTTGGGCTGGTTTTGACTTTAAATAGATTAACACCTGGAAAAAGTTAAATTAACCATAGAAGAGTTGAAACTAAGAGATAAAATCGCCTTGGGGTTTTGGATACATTGAGAACTGTGAAGGATGTATGCGGATTAACTAGAGACAATTTATCATATTCCATGTGTTGAGATATTTGTCTGAAAATATTTCCTTTGATTCTGACTATTTCTAAGGATTGTAGAAAATCTGGGGGGAGGGAAGACTTCTACTGACAGTCAACTAATTAGTAGCTAGTTGGAAAGAGCAAGGTGTGTGTGTGTTGTGTGTGTGCATGTGACTAGTTCTCTTGATTTGCCAAATTAACCTAAATAAGCAAAAGTTCTTTCAGTTGCCAGTTCTGCTAAACCATTTCATTATGTTCATCTGAGGGGAGGGGGGAGATATAAATGACTTGTCATAATCTATACATTTTGTAGAAGTGTTCAATTACATATACAGTAGAATCTCTGCTCACAACCATAATTTGTTCCATAAATTTGGTCACAAAAGGATTTGGTCGTCATCTGAATCTAACTTTGGAAATTTGGCGCTTATCACACCCTCCCCCCCCAAAAAAAATGGCGCAGAAATCGTCCGCAAAAAGAAAAAAAAATGTGAATGTTTTGGTCAGAACACAATTTGGTCATGGTCAGAAGTGTTCGGAAACCAGAGGTTCTACTGTATATGCCTATATTCTAGTGCAGTGTTTCTCAACCTTGGCAACTTGAAGATGTCTAGACTTCAACTCCCAGAATTCCCCAGCCAGCGAATGCTGGCTGGGGAATTCTGGGAGTTGAAGTCCGGACATCTTCAAGTTGCCAAGGTTGAGAAACACTGGATATTATACTTGTACTGAAATGTCATTTAACAGAATAACAGAGTTGGAAGGGTACCTTGGAGGTCTTCTGGTCCAACCCCCTGCTCAATCAAGAGACCCTATACCATTCCAGACAAATGGCTATTCAGTGTCTTCTTTAAAAGCCTCTAGTAACGAAGCACCCACAACTTCTGGTGGCAAGCTGTTCCATTGGTTAATGGTTCTCACTGTTAGATACTTTCTCCTTAATTCCAGGTTGTTTTTTTCCTTGATTAGTTTCCATCCATTTTTTTCTTGCCCTGCTCTCTGGTGCTTTGGAAAATAGGTTGATTCCCCTCTTCTTTGTGGCAGCCCCTCAAATATTGGACTGACTGCAGGATTGCACCATTTTGATTGTTATTAGCAAGTAATTTTATTTGCTTATAACTACTTGGTTTGGTTTGGTTTATTGGATTTATATGCCACCCTTTTCCCAAGGACTCAGGGCGGTGTACAACATTAAAAAAAAAACATATTACAAAAGTTAAAAAAATTAATAAATAGAATATCCCAAAGAAACCCAGTTAGGATTAACAATAACATTAAAAAAAAATCAATTAAAATTAACAATGATCAATAATTTATTTGTTTTGTTCAGGCCAGGCTAGCTTGCTGGAAAAGCCAACTTTTTAGGGCACGTTGGAAGGACCAGAGATCGGGGATTATACGAAGCTCTGGGGGCGGCTCATTCTAGAGGGAAGGCACTCCCACAGGTAAGGCTCTCCCCCTGGGTGTCGCTAGCCGACACTGTCTGGCCGATGGCACCCTGAGGAGGCCAACTCTGTGGGATCACACTGGACGGTGGGAGGCTACCGGTGGCAGTAGGTGGTCTCGCAGGTATCCTGGGCCTAAGCCATGGAGTGCTTTAAAGGTCATAATTAGTACCTTGAATCGCACCCGGAAGACAACCGGCAACCAGTGCAGGCCGCCTAAAAGGGGTGCAACATGGGAGCACCTAGGTGCCCCCATGATAACCCACGCAGCCGCATTCTGGACCAGTTGAAGCCTACTTGAAATGGCATTCGAAAATTTAAGGTGCAGGAATGTTTTAGGCTGATACGGCTTTTTTCTTGACACACAAGTATTTTTTTTAATTATTTTTTTAGCTTTGGCTGGCTATTCCCAAGGCAACTGTTGCAGTGCATGAAAAGGAATCTAAACCTCTTTAAAATTCATATGATTTACATGGTTGCCCATATCAAGGCAATGTCTATAGGTGGCATGCAAATTCAATTAAATCAAATAATAAATATCTGAGCAGTTCCCACTTAAAGCAAAACAATGTCAGCTGACAGCTGGCTTAATTTCCTGACCCAGATTCCTTTGGGGAACAGCCAAGATTTTCATAGATTGCAAAAGGCTGACAGGGTTATTTAGGTTAAGAGAGATGCTGCAACGAAGTAGGGACGATCCAACAAGATCCCATGTCTTAATGCAGTGGTGGGTTCCGAATCCTGTTGCAACCGGTACAGTACAATGGGGCCGTGCGCCCACAACATGAACACGTGCAGCATGCACATGTGTACTTACTGCCCCCACAACACTCCATGAAGCCTCCGTGACACTCTAGCTGCTTGGTGGAGCATCATGCAGGCGCTGTATGTGCCGTGCCCCTGCGCGGAAGCCTCCAAAACTTCAAATACCAGTAAGGAGCATGGGCGGGTGGGCGGGTGGGTGTGCATGCCATTTAGAACTGGTTCTAGCTCTCTCCCCTTGCCCGTCCACACATCATCAAGATGAAGAGCAAGAGGAGGAATTCTGGGAGTTGAAGTCCACAAGTCTTAAAGCTGTCAAGTTTGAACACCCCTGGGGTTTTTTTTCTAAAGGGTTTTCTAAAGACTTGTGTGCTTCAAATGCCAGAGTTTCTGAGCCAACATTTTGGTTGCTAAGCAGAGCATTATTAAGTGAGTTTCACCACATTTTACAAGTTGGTATGCCCATCCGGTCACATGGCCAGAAAGCCACTCCCACAAAGCAGGCCACACCGACAGAAGAGGTTCTAAAAAAATTTGAAACCCACCACTGAATCACCCATTGCTATTTGGGGTTCTGGCATGCTGGCCAGATGATCTTCACGCACGCGCACGCTGGGAAGATGACCTTCTGGTTTCTGGCACATGCATGCACACCGGCCACCTAGTCTTCCGGTTTCTGGCACACATGCACGCGTGAAGGCCAGCTGGCCAGTCCACATGTGTGCACCAGAAACTGGGATATCATCTTCCTGGTGCGCGCATGCACAATGAGAGGCCCCTCTTCTAGTTTCTGATGTGCACACACACACATCGGCCAGCTAGTATTCATGTGCGCATGTGTGCCAGAAACCAGAGTACCAGGTGGCCAGTGCTCATGGGTGCAAATGTGCACAGGACAGCTGCTCTTCCAGTTTCCAGAATGGTATTTGGCACTCGCAGGGTGGCATTCTACTGGTTCAGACTGGTTCAGGCAAACTAGTAGCTCCAACGATCAGCTGGGAGGGAACCAGTTCGCTCCGAGAATCAGGTCGGTCCGCCCGCCCCTGTGCTATACTGACCTATATCTTCTCATCTGACTAACATGGGAGAGCGGATTGCTGGGTCTCAGCTGTGTAACTCCCTAGCAGTAACACAAAACATAAGTAGTCTTAAAATTGCGTGCAGAACGTGCATCAGGCGCATGCATGCGCATTGCACACAGTCCCCTTCGGGGAAAAGGGCGGCATAGAAATATAATAAATTCAATCATTGAACCACTTGTTAAACCGACAGGATCCCACCACTGGACACTCAATGCCAAAAAGGTTCCCCAACACTGCCCTATCATAAACAAATAGTGGGAATGGCTGCCTTTTCAAGAAACAGTGTTATTTCACAAAAAAACAGCAATGCAAATAGGCCATTTCATCTATTTCAATAGCTATCAAGATTGATTCAGCCTTCCATCCTTCCGAGGTGGATTAAACGAGAACCCAAAATTGCTGGGGGCAATATGCTGACTCTATAAATCACTTAGAGAAGACTATACGTCACTGAAAAGTGGTATATAAGTGCAATTGCTATCTGTCCATGAAATGTCCTATTCAAATGGTGTTTGAATAGCGCACGTTGCTGCTACGAAACCGGTAGTGAAGAAAAGAGGATAGCATTACAAATCCTGCCATTTGTAACCCAGAAATCCTGACAAAATTTCAGTGGTATGACTAACTTTAGAAAAATCAGTGGCAGGTGAATATAGGAATACTTTACATTAAGCTTATTTTATTTTTTTATTCTTTTATCATTTCAGACAGAATAGGTTTAAGTTTAGGTTTAATTTATTTGTATGCCGCCCTTTTCCCAGAAGGGACTCAGGGCGGCTCACAACTCAAAAAGGGAGGGGAAAAACAAACAGAGTTACAAAAACATAAAAACCATACATAGTTAAAAGCACAACAATCATACCATTCGAAGTGGGGCAGCGAGTCTTTAGCCCCAGGCCTGTCGGAACAGCCAGGTTTTAAGGGCTATGCGGAAGGCCTGGAGGGTGGTGAGGGTACGAATCTCCACGGGGAGTTCGTTCCAGAGGGTCGGAGCAGCCACAGAGAAGGCTCTCCTCCGGGTAGTCGCCAGTCGACACTGGCCAGCTGATGGAATTCGGAGGAGGCCTAGTCTATGGGATCTAATTGGTCTAGTGGAGGTAATTGGCAGTAGGCGGTCTCTCAAGTATCCAGTTTGTTTGTTTTTTTCAGTATTGCGATATCTGAATCAATATTTTCTTTGTTTAACCATTATGCTCTTGGAAAATATTCTATAATTTTAAGGCTTTGTCCAACTACAATGGGAGAAACAGTTAACATTGCACTACCCTGGCTGTAACACATGTAGGAAGTTTGTAATTGAATGATTTAGTTTTAAACTTCTTGGGTGAATTAACGCTGTTTCCTACAGTTCAAATAAACACCGGTATTTAGGCATAAGTAATCTTGTGTATGTTTAATTCTCAATAAAGAGATCACAGTACCATATGTTGTTATAACCATAGGTCTCACTAGTAAATTGTAAACGGAAAGAGTCAATATTTTCAGGGGGGGGGGGGAAATGCTTTAAATTAAACAAACAAAAACAAATTAAACAAACTATCTGATTTAGGTTACATAGTTATTCAAAAGACATGATGATAATTATATGGGTGGCCTGATTTTGCTGCCAAAAATTATATTATATGGATATTGTATTCCAAGCAAGTGGCTTTCTTCCTTGTTCCATCTGCTTAAGAATGTTTATTATAATCATATGCTGCTTCTGACTAAGAGTAATTAAGAATTAATATAGACAACCTTAGCTGGTTTTGAAAAACTTAAACAAATTCAGATACTGGTTGGTACTTTGACAAAATCATGAAGCTTTCCTGGGAATAATGTGTAAATCATTTGACATTGCCTTCTCTCAGTGCTGTGTTTTTCTTTCTCATATGCAAGTCTCTTAATCTAGCACCGTGATGGTGAACCTATGGCATGCATGCCACAGGTGGTACGCGGAGTCATTTCTTAGGGTATGTGAGACGTTGGCCCAGGGGTGGGTTTCTCGCCCCGTTCCAACCGGTTCGGTTGGAACGGGGCTGGCGGCGTCCTCGTGCACGCGTGCGGCGTGCGTGTGCACGCATGTGGCGCACGCATGCATACTAGCGTCTGTGCGATGCTCCAGCTGCTCCTGGAGGATCGCGCAGGCGCTGTATGCGTCCTGCGCATGTGTGGAAGCGCAGAACTCGTCAAAACCAGGTAAGGAGCGCGGGCGCGTGGGTGGGCCCTTCGCCGTTCCCGGAAGTTACTTACTTCCGGGTTCGCCAACCAACTGGTTCACAGGGACCGCCGCGAACCGGTTGAAACCCACCCCTGCATTGGCCTGTCAGCTGTAGTGCGCATACACACACTGGCCGGCTGATTTTGACCTTCATTTTCGGCTGATTTTCTCCCTCCGGGAAGCCTCCTAAAGCCTCTGGAGGGCGAAAAATGGCCCAACACTCAAACCGGAAGTCAGAAAACAGCCTCCGGGGGGGGCTCTGGGGGTTGGGGGAGGCCATTGTCATCCTCCCCAGGACACTAGAAAGAGTGTGGAGCCTGGGGAAGCTGGAAAACGGGTCCACCATGCCATCACGTGCCAAAAGTGGGGGGAGCGCAGGAGGGGGTCGCGTGTGCATGTGTGTGGGGGAGGGCACATAGAATTATAGATGGGGGCGTGCACATAGATGAACTCCCCCCACATGCCCCCATCTTTTGGCACGCAATGGCAAAAAGATTAGCCACCACTGATCTAGCACCAAGTATTAACCAGGCTAGTAAATGGTTTAGTATGACCGAGGCAGCATTCCCATCCCTTGTTTCCCCCTTGGCATGACCAACTGCACTGATTATGATTCCCACAACTTCAGAAGGGAGCCCACCTGTCTTTCTTCATATCAGGTCACTCTCACTCAGGCTTATTTTTGTCCTGCAGGCCTGTCCTGTGAAAGATGGGAATTGCATCTAACTGCAAGAAGACAGCATCTTCTGATTGTTTTCTCCCAACTTTCAGTTTAAATTATTAACCCTGACGGAATCCAAACATTTTGATTCTGAAGCGATTTTCAATTGTTAAAATTTCAGCCAAGTTTTAGACTCTAGTTTAAACTGTGGTTAACCATCTTAAGATCATAACATCCGAAAGCCCTTTTCCGTCTAAGCACATCTGCCTATAAATTCATCTGACCTGACTTTAGAATATTAGAGATGACATCAATTTTCAGAATTCCGATCCTATCTAATATTATGGAGAATTCTAGGAATTAGAATTGATATGATCGGATATGATGATGTTAAAATGGTTAAAGGTAAAGGTTGCCCTCACACATATGTGCCAGTCGTTCCCAACTCTAGGGGGCGGTGCTCATCTCCGTTTCAAAGCCGAAGAGCCAGCGCTTTCCTAAGACGTCTCCGTGGTCATGTGGCCGGCATGACTAAACACTGAAGGTGCACGGAGCGCTGTTACCTTCCCACCAAAAGTGGGTCCTATTTTTCTACTTGCATTTTTTGCATGCTTTCGAACTGCTACATTGGCAGAAGCTGGGGCAAGTAAACGGAGCTCACTCCGTTATGCAGTGCGAGGTTAACCACAGTTTAAATTGGACTCTAAAACTAAGCTGAAATAGACCAATTGACAGGAAACCTATGTGATTTTTTTTTTAAAAAAAAAATGCATATGCCATCACAATTTGACTATTGCATTTTTGGACAGAAATAGAACAACCTACAGATAAAGCTACAGCATTTATAGTAAAGTTATTTTTTATTTAAAATATTTAAAATAAATATTTGCTTTTTATTTTTAAATAAATAAAATAATTTTGTTTTATTTTGGTTCCTTTAAAAAAAATTAAAATGATATGAGCCCTTATCAAGACAGAAAAGTGAGAGAATATGAGGGAGAGAGGAAGAGAAAGAGACTATATATTTCGATGTTTGCTGCAATTCATTTGCATTTAATATGTTTCTATTCTGAAGCATCTTGAAGCACTTTAGCACTGTCAATGCTAAATATATTGGCGATCTGGAAAGTCATCATGTGTGCAAGATCACTTCCTCCCCACAAGCTGCTTAAATATATGAAAATTACTCAATAAGTCCTTACATTTGGAAGAAAAGGGGATCCTCTAGTGGACAGTTTAATTAAGTCACTCTTTGCATTCTGCCTAAGACTGTCTACATCCCCAAAGTAAGAGAGAGTATTAATGCCTCTTGGCTTGAGGGCAATTCCTTTTTCAAAATCTAGAGTCTATGTATCATAGATGGCAAATGGGCAGAACTGACCTCTTCAAACATTACTGGTTTTATCGAATCATTTTCCCTTTTCTTTTTCTTGTATGTTTGGCCCATATTGCATCTGAGTTAAAATAATTCAATTTTTCAGTGCAAATTTCACTTTGGGGCCTAATGGCAGTATTTGGTGCACTTCCTGGTTGTAGCTTGAGGTGAAAGAAAGGAAAGGAAGGGAAAGGAAAGGAAGGAAAGGAAGGGAATGAGGGAATGAGGGAAAGGGAAGCAAAGAAAGGAAGGGAAGGGAAGAAAAGGGAAGGTGGAATGGAAAGGAAAGGGAAGGAAAAGGAAGGGAAGGGAAAGGAAAAGAAAAAAAAGGAAGGGAAGGGAAGAGAAGGGAAAGGTGGAAAGGGAAGGGAAGGGAAGGGAAAGGAACGGGGGAAAGGAAAGAAAAAGAAGGGAAGGGAAGGGAAGAAAAGGGAAAGGTAGAAAGGAAAGGAAAGGGAAGGGAAGGGAAGGGAAGGGAAAGGAAAGGAGAATGAGAATGAGAGGAGCAAAAATCTGATGATTATGGCCCTGCACGCTTTTAAAAAACATTGTTCTTCATTCCTGAAGCCTCTTTTGCTGAAATGCTGGCTCTCCAAAAGCTGTGGTTTTATTTGGCTCCTCATTTCCTTGGATATCCTTTTCAAATCCATCTTCTCCAGCTCTCTTCCTTTATTTCTCTCATAAGAACTCAGCTGCGGAAAAACCAATAGAATTTTGGCAGCCCTCTGGCAACCTGTGTCCAAGTGTACAATAAAATGCTTCGTCCCACACCGTTCTCTCTCCAGGATTCAAAATGAGGTTACAAACCAGAAATATCCAGTTGAGACTCTCCAAGGATTGCAGATGTTCTTTTAATTGCTTCTCCGGATTTGCAGCAGACGATCTTATATTAATGACAGTGGCAGGAAACCTAAACAATAACATATTGTACATATATCAAATATGTAAAATTACATTTGTAACATTGTTTATTAAATTGGAACCTTTTTTTCAGTTTCTTTTGCAGGCTTCAATACTGACAAATGCAAGCACAAAGTTCTAGGAAAAAGGCGACTCTTACTGTTTACTCTGTTTGTTAGATCTATAGACCTTAAATGAGAGTGGCTCAGTGGCTAAGACGCTGAGCTTGTCGATCATAAAGGTCGGCAGTTCGGCGGTTCAAATCCCTAGCACCGCATAACAGAGTGAGCTCCTGTTACTTGTCCCAGCTTCTGCCAACCCAGCAGTTTGAAAGGCATGTAAAAATACAAGTAGAAAAATAGGATCCAAGGGCAACAGCGTATAAAGACAATTTGTATAAAAAGTTTTATAGATGGCACATGTCACCGGAAAGACTGGCAAAAGTGTTTAAAGATAAACCAACCAAGGGTTGGAAGTGTCACCAGACGCCGGAATCATATTATCATATGTGGTGGACATGTGCGGAGGAAAAAAATATTGGGCA
Source organism: Thamnophis elegans (assembly GCF_009769535.1). Lineage (NCBI taxonomy): Eukaryota > Metazoa > Chordata > Lepidosauria > Squamata > Natricidae > Thamnophis > Thamnophis elegans. The sequence continues at coordinate 54,385,438 of NC_045551.1, read as the reverse complement.
AAAATTCAAATGTGGTTGGAAAAGATGATACAGCAGCATATTGATTTAAAGCCGGAACTGCTTTTCTTGGGTATTTTATCAGAGAAATATAGTAAAGAAAATGCATATTTAATGATTCATGTAAAAACTGAAGCTAGAATTGTATTTGCACAAAATTGGAAAATTGAAAAAAATCCATCAGAGGAAAAAAAAAAGTATTAGACTGTGCAAAAATGAATAGATTAACATTGGCAATTAAAGGGAAGGAAGAATCAGAGTATTATAAGATATGGGGATGTTTTTATCATTGGATAGAAAATGAATATAGGCAGAAAAATAGGAACCACATTCGTTGGGAAAGTAAGAGCATTCCATGCGCCTTCAATGTTTAGTCATGCTGGCCATATGACCATGGAGATGTCTTCGGACAGCATTGGCTCTTTGGCTTTGAAACAGAGATGAGCACCGCCCCCTAGAGTTGGGAATAACTAGCACATATGTGCGAGGGGAACCTTTACCTACAGCTCTTAAAAGCATAAACTACCTTCCATCCCATCTTCTCCGAGAATGAGTAGAATAGAATGGAATAGTGGAATAGATTGGTTTGAAAAAAAGAAAATGTTGAACTCAAAATAATCCAATAATTTTTCATGGCTGAATGTAGATGATAATCTAGTTTGACCACAACATCACATTGGCTCAATTAGCAACAGCAGTTAGACTTTATAATGCTTCACAGTGCTTTACAGCCCACTCTAAGCAGTTTACAGAGTCAGCCTATTGCCCACAACAATCTGGGTCCAGCAAAAGTCAACTGCAGTACTGCCTTCTAACCACTGCGCCATGATGGCTCTTTATGAATCCTTGTGATTCATAAAGTTAGATGTAAACTAAGATGCAAAAATCTTAGTTTCATAGAACAAAATGAGCTGAAGCAAGCATCTATGGACAGTTAGATATGCCTTTAAAATTCTCTATCTATCATCATGTCTGTAGTAAACTTTCTTGCAAAACACATGAGAACCTTTTGCTCTAATTTTTTTACCTTGTATGTATAACTGTTAATTATGCACTCCATTTCCCTGTAAAACACAATTGTCTTGATATTTGATACATTAATTTTCAAATCTATATTCTCCACTGCAGCCTACAGTCTATCTACCATTGATTGCAAATCATTCAGGTTTTGTCATTGATTGCATACCGAAGTACATATACATCCATGTGCCCAGATAACATATCTCTAAAGCTACCCCAAATATTATTTATAACTTACATGAACGTCGTCACAATTTCTAATGTTGGATGTTCTCCCTTATGGGGGGGGGGAGACTTATGGAGTACTGTGAAGCTGTTACCATGGCAACTCCACAGCACTGTACAGTAGAAGCCATTTTAAGGCAGTATGCTAGAAGCTATTTTAAGGCACAACAGGCTGTATCTTGACAGAACACCCCACACCCCCCGAGGGGTGTTAGAGGTGTATTACCCCCAGAGTATTTGTTTCCAGAGAGTAAGTCATCTGTGTACCAAGTTTCGTTGAAATTGCTTGAGGCGTTCCAGAGTTAAATATTGGAAGATTGCTATCATGTTACCCATAGTCCTTCTGTTTATAGACTAGACATACCCAGTTTTCACAACTGTTAATCATATCTTTTAGCCTGCCAAATTTCTATAATTGACTATCAACCAACAAAGTCTTTCTGGAATGATTTGTCTTATCTCTCACCCCCACTTTTTCCATTCAACTTTTCTGTGTGTTTCTTTTAATTTCTTAAGTGTATCCAGTGTCTGGATTTCTGAATGTATGTTTTTGCAACTTTCTCTCTCTCGCTTTCTCTCTGTCTCTCTCCACTAGCAGTCATTCCCTTATCTTTTATTTTCTTGTTGATATCCTCTTTCCTCCCATTTTCCTTCCCCCCACCCATACATCTCTTAATTGCATTGGATATACATCTGTGGGACTTTGCAACACTTTTCCCCAGCCTATTTCAAGCAGTTTTTTTTTTTAAAAAAACACATTCGTATTTATTCCTTTTTTTTTGTTTAGCCATCCATATTTATTTATCCACTGCATCAAGCATTGGTGATGTCTTAAAATGAATTTTATCTGAAAGATATAAGTCAATGACTAAGAAAAGTCTCAGATCCACATGGCTTTACACAACCATTACTCAGATCAACGCAAAAGGGGAAAGTTGCAAATCCATTTTACACTAGACCAGTGTTTTTCAACCTTTTTTGTGCAAAGGCACACTTTTTTCATGAAAAAAATCACGAGGCACACCACCATTAGAAAATGTTAAAAAAATTTAACTCTGTGCCTATATTGACTATATATAAAGTAATTTTCCCACGGCACACCTTACACTATGTCATGGCACACTAGTGTGCCGCGGCACAGTGGTTGAAAAACACTGCACTAGACTTGTTAATTAAGTTTGTAAGAGCGATAGGCATAACCATGCCGTTTACAGATGTCACGTCTGTGAGGACAAATGATGTGAGATGTGCAAATCTTGATACCTGTATTTTAAGTCACGAAGAGAGGACATTGTGTATTTGCTATTCTGTCCCATTCATATAAATTAATATTTTACCTGTCTCCATTACAACCCCCCCCCCCTCCATCATTCAGTTCTGGCATGTCAACATTTTCCTTGATAGCTTTATAAAGATGGGAATCCAGATGTATAAATTGGATGCAAACAAATCAGGACAATGTAATTTATTTAAAACTTTTAGCTTTAGCTTTTTTTTTCCTATATAAATTCCACCACTCGTTCATCCTGAGGACAGTTGGCACATAGGCACAGTTTTTTGCATTTTAAAATAACAAGGCTTGCTTGAAATGTTATTTGACAGTCCTAATCATCCCTGACTTTTAAGAATTGTTATTGATTCTTGGGTTTACAGCAAAATCAATTGAATTCTGACTTTATTGGACTTTATCAAACCCCCAGTGGGCTGCTGGGGGTTTGCAGGGATTCGGGAGAGCTAGAGACCCTCTAGCTAAGATTCTGTGCAGTTCAGAGAACCCACAAATCCCACTCCTGGCTGGCCTCGCCCACCCTGCCCCTCCCCTCCCAGGATTCTCCATGCGGGCCATTTTGGATGCAGGTAAGTGCAGGGCATGTGCCGAGGCTCAGAGAGGGTGAAGAACAGGTCTACTGGAAGTTCAGAAAGGCCGAAAACGGCCGTTTCCAGCCTCTAGAGTGCCTCCAGAACATGGGAAGGCTGTTTTCACCCTCCTGAGGCTTGAGGAAAGCCTCCGGAGCCCATGGAAGGCAAAAATGCTCCCAGCTGCTGTGGTGCAGGAGGCTGACTAGGCCACGACCACCATGGCCACACCCACCCAGCAACCAGGCAGAGAACCCTTGCTAATTTTTTTGAAGCCCACCCCTGCGTAGGTTACATGTGCGCAGCCCGCGGCTAAGTAAATGCTCCCACTACCAAGTCCTAGGAGCTCAGGGTGTTAGGGGAGAAAAAAAAAGAGTTGATCGAATTTGCATGTTCTGTTTTACTTGTCTTTTGTTGCAGCTGGATGGCCTGCTATGCATATTAACCTCCATCATTCATTACACCGAACCATTTTTCATAGCAGGTCTTGCACAGTTAATTATTTAAAGATTTCCAAGGGACAAACGAAGGGTCACAGCAATACAAGCGGCTCGCCAAGGACTGCAGCTGCTGACCCTTCAAAGAACCCTGTTTCTCATCTGACCTGTGAAAAGAACTGTGACTATATTTTTGGACCATTTTTTTTTCACTTCTCCCAGGAGGAAAAATCTTCCCCAAATGAACTCATAACCTATTGTCCAAAACGTTGTTTATTTCTCTGGAGACAGACAAAAAAAAAAATAACAGAGGAAGTTATGTGTGTTTTGATAAATGATTCTTTGGTGGTCAGATCGGTGTTCTTGCTGGTTAATTCATTTGGAGAACTTCTAATCCATGCAAGACACTCAAGCTTCTTTCAATAACTCTTCAAGATCTTATCCATGTTTGATGAGAATATTTTGCAAGGTATTCACAAGAGGAACAGTGAAATCTACATATTAAATATTGTGCTTAATAAGTGCAGATGTGAACACTTCCACCATGATTCCACCATGATTTAGAAGAAGGCTTTGGATAAGAAAACTGTGTTACTCTTCTCTGTTAAGCTATAATTGATCAAGGAATCCACTCATTAAAATCAGTGGGCTAAGTTCAAGTCTGTTAAGATCCATCTGGATCTTGAGCCTATCATTTCAATTTGAGTCCAATTGAAATGATAGGCTCAAGATCCAGAAGGAGCTTGACAGACTTGAACACTGGGTCCTATCTAATAAAATGAAATTCAATGTAAAGAAAAGTAATGTTCTACACTTAGGTTAAAAAAAAACCCAAAAAGTACACATATAAACTGGGTGAAATCAGGCTTAATAGCAGTGACTGTGAGAGGGATCTTGGAGTCTTAGTGGACAACCAGCTAAATAACAGCTAGCAGTGTGCAGTGGCAGCCAAAAAGCGAATGCAAATACTAAGTTGCACTAACAGAGGTATACAATCAAGATCAAGTGAGATCTAATGCCACTCTATAAAGCCCTAGTAAGACCGCACCTGGAGTACTGCATCCAGTTTTGGTCACCACACTATAAAAAAGATGTTGAGACACTAGAAAGAGTGCAGAGAAGAGCAACCAAGATGATTAGGGGACTGCTGGCTAAAACATACAATGAAGGGTTGCAGGAACTGGGCATGGCTACTCTCGTGAAGTGAAGGATTAGGGGAGACATGATAGCAGTGTTCCAATATTTTAGGGGCTTCCACAGAGAGGAGGGGGGTCAAGCTATTTTCCAAATAGCAATAGCAATAGCAGTTAGACTTATATACTGCTTCATAGGGCTTTCAGCCCTCTCTAAGCGGTTTACAGAGTCAGCATATTGCCCCCACAGTCTGGGTCCTTATTTCACCCACCTCGGAAGGATGGAAGGCTGAGTCAACTCTGAGCCGGTGAGATTTGAACCGATGAACTGCAGATAGCAGTCAGCTGAAGTGACCTGCAGTACTGCACTCTAAGCACTGTGCCACCTCGGCTCAAAGCATCTGAATGCCAGACAAGGAATAATGGATGGAAACTGAACAAAGGGAGATTCAACTAGAAAATAAGGAGAAATTTTCTGAGTGAGAACAATCAACCAATGGAACAGAAGTTGCCTTCAGAAGTTGTGGGAGAGCTTCATCACTTGAGACTTTCAAGAAGAGAGTGGACTGCCTTTTGTCAGAAATGGTGTAGGATCTTCTGCTTGAGTGATGGGTTGGACTAGATGACCTATAAGGTCCCTTCCAACTCTGTTAATCTGTTAATCTGATACTTATTTCTGAATAAAGACACATAGATTAACAAAAGGTGAATTATATAGTCTTTCTTAGTACCCTTTATTCTGGTAATTTTTGAATGCTCTTTGACTAGCTCTAGCTCTATAAAGACAGGCCCTGTGGATGTGATCTTTCTTCTTTGAATATCCAGTTCAAATCAATGTGCACCCACATCTTTAGAATCAACTAAGTTCGGGCAATATAAATAGTAAACTACTACTACTACTCTTCATCCTTCCTCCTCTTTTTCCTCCTCTTCCTCTTCTTCTTCTTCCTCCTCCTCCTCTCCGCATTGGCATATCTGTAGAAAGATAAAAATCGGATGAAACAAATGGTTTAGAATGGTACACAGAATAACAGAGTTGGAAGGGACCTTGGAGATCTTCTAGTCCAACCCCAAGAAAGAGACCCTATACCAGCGATAGCTAACCTTTTTGCCATCACATGCCGAAAGTGGGGGGAGTGATGGAGAGTTGTGCGTGCGGATGTCCTCCCCCCTGCATGCACGTGCAATGGCACAGTGGACCTGTTTTTCACCCTCCCCCCCAGGCTCCAAAGTCTTCTAGGAGCATGGGGAGGGCAAAAACAGCCTCCCCGCAGGCTCTTTGGAGACCAGAAATGGTCCGCTTTCTGACTTCTGGGTTGCCCATAGGGTCATTTTTCTCAGGGAAGCCTCCGGAGGGTGAAAAACAGCTAAAAATGAAGGCTAAAATCAGCATGTGCACTGGAGCTGACAGGGCAATGCATCGCATGCCTAAGAAATGGCTCCAGAGGTGCGTGCCATAGGTTCGCTATCATGACCCTATACCATTTCAGACAAATGGTTATTCAGTCTCTTCTTAAAAGCCTTTCTCCACAATTTCTGAAGGCAAGATATTCTACTGGTTTATTGTTCTCACAGTTAAGAAGTTTCTCCTTAGTTCTAGATTTCTTCTCTCCTTGATTAGTTTCCACCCATTATTTCATGTTTGTCTTTTGGAGCTTTGGAAAATAGGTTGACCTCCCTCAACTATTATATATTATTGGGTATCTTCTTTTGGTAAGCATTTAGTTTTAAATCAAGTACTATATGGTTCTAATCAGAGATTATTTGAAAAATAAATATACGACTCACTCAGTAGGATACCTAAACTTGCCTAAGTCTTTTATTAGTAGCTTCTTCCCTTTATTTTAAGATTTAAGTTGTAAAATTTAGGTTTTTTTTAATATATATATATATATATATATATATATATATATATATATATATATATATATATATATATATACACACACACACACACACACACACACATACATACTTAAAGTCACAACCCCTGGTATGCCCAAGTATGGGAGGAAGGTCACACTTCCACTCTCTGTCATTAGGCTCGTCACAAGAGTCCATCCAGACAGAAACCCAATATTTTTTACTGTTGCCTTTTTTGTTACATTTGTTATATTTATGCTGATAAATAAATAAAGGGAGACTAGTATAGATCTATTTCAAGCTATTTAGCTCTCATCAGCATAATATTTATCAGCATAAATATAACAAATGTAACAAAAAAGGCAACAGTAAAAAATATTGGGTTTCTGTCTGGATGGACTCTTGTGACGAGCCTAATGACAGAGAGTGGAAGTGTGACCTTCCTCCCATACTTGGGCATACCAGGGGTTGTGACTTTAAGTATATACCTCCCACCCTGGCTGGATGATAAGGAGTCGTTCTCTGTAGCTCAAATGGTTAACTCCCTGCCTGGGAGGCAATAGAGCACAGGTTCGATTCCCAAACTTGGGTATGGCTAGCTGATGAGAGCTAAATAGCTTGAAATAGATCTATACTAGTCTCCCTTTATTTATTTATCAGCATAAATATAACATATATATATATATATATATATATATATATATATATATATATATATATATATATATATATATATATATATAATCAATTTCATATATACATTCACAATTATATGATCTCATAACTATTATTAATAATATGTATTTATAACAATTTTTCCCTACAGTTGACAATATACTTGAAGATTGCTTTCTTAACATCCCATAGATCCATCTTATCTTACAATGTCCTACTTCTTCTTCTTCCCTCCCTCTTTCCTTCCCTCATTTCTTCTTTCCTACTCTCCTTCCTTCCCTCCTTCCTTCCCTCCCTCCTTCCCCTTCCCTCCTTCTTTCCTTCCCTCCTTCCTTCCCTCCTTCCTTCCCTCCTTTCCTCCTTTCTTTTCTCCTTCTCTCCTTCTGTTCCCCCTTCCTTCTCTCCTTCCTTCTCCCCTTCCTTCTCTCCTACATTCCCTCCTTCCTTCCCTCCTTTCTTCTCCCCTTCTCTCCTTCCTTCCCTCCTAAAATTTAGTTTATGTGTCCTACTTTAGAGTGTTCTAATTAGACAATTTTTTTAAAAAAATATGCCATTCTGTGCTGAATGAAAGATGTAAACATTCTTCTCTCTTTCATGTCACCAAAATATGATTATCCAAATATTGCAGATAAAGGGAAATGAACATGCCAGTGATCAGGTTTTTTTTTAAATGGAAAAATAGTATTGTATCTAAAGGTTTCAGGACTAAGTTCCATGAGCTATTAAACTTCTCCATTTGACCGGAAGAAAGTTGCAATCTTTTCTTCAGTATTCATACTTGCAATAGAAAAAGCTTTTCCTGGCATGGAATTAGGGTGAGAGAAAAAGACATTCGTGTAAAGGTAAAAACTTTGAAAGCCACTGATTAAAATTAGATTTAACTTTATATCTTGAAAACCAAATATGAGTAGTGCAATAAGGATCAATAATAGAGTGTCTCATTATTTAACTGCTGCTTCACATGCTTATAAGAAGTTTATCTTTGAATCCGAGATGTTTCTTTGATATTTTTTTTATATTGCTAATTCAATGTCAGGTAAAGTATTTTCTTTCCCAAGGAATAATTTTACAGATGTCAAACCAAGCCTCTAGCCACTCTTCAATGATTGTCTCCTTGCATATCTGTAAATGGAACAGCCTTTAGGCTAAACAGCTGCAAAATCTGCACACTGTTTACTCAGTATTTCCAGAAGTGGGTTGGCTCTGTCTTAGCTGATTTAGCAGGTGGGTTGAGGTCCATACAAGCATACAATATTCCTTGGCCAACAACCAAGGAACTCTATCATGTCCAATGATTGATTTGTTACCCAGTCATCAACCAAAAAAAAAACCTCCTTAAATAAAGTAAATGAAGTTCTAGGCTGCATAAACAGAGGGATAGAATCAAGATCATGTGAAGTGTTAATACCATTTTATAATGCCCTTGTAAGGCCACACTTGGAATACTGCATTCAGTTTTGGTCACCACAATGTAGAAAAGATGTGGAGACTCTCGAAAGAGTGCAGAGAAGAGCAACAAAGATGATTAGGGGACTGGAGGCTAAAACTTATAAAGAACGGTTGCTGGAACTGGGTATGTCTAGTTTAACGAAAAGAAGGACTAGGGGAGACATGATAGCAGAGTTCCAATATCTCAGGGGCTGCCACAAAGAAGAGGGAGTCAAACTATTCTCCAAAGCACCTGAAAGTAGAACAAGAAGCAATGGGTGGAAACTAATCAAGGAGAGAAGCAACTTAGAACTAAGAAGAAATTTCCTGACAGTGAGAACAATCAATCAGTGGAACAACTTGCCTCCAGAGGTTGTGAATGCTTCAACGCTGGAAGTTTTTAAGAAGATGTTGGATAGCCATTTGTCTGAAATGGTGTAGGGTTTCCTACCTAAGCAGGGGGTTGGACTAGAAGACCTCCAAGGTCCCTTCCAACGCTATTCTATTCTGTAATAGAAGAAAAGCGGAAACAGCATCAGTTACAGGAGAAGATGGAAAGAGGATGGTTACAGAAGGAAGAACTTTTATAGGAAATTGGGTATAGTTGCATGAAATTGGGAAATAATGGTTACAGGAATTGGGTATCTCTAGTGAAATGAAGGACTGGGGAGACGTGGTAGAAGTGCTCCAATTTTTCAGGGGCTACCAAGATGAGGGGAAGGATCGAACTATTTCCCAAAGGACCAAAAGGCAAGACAATGGGTGGAAACTAACCAATGAAAGAAGCAACCTAGAACTAAGGAGAAATTTCCTCAAAGTGAGAACAATCAACCAAAGGAACAGCTTGCCTTCAAAAGGTGTGGGTGCTCCATCACTGGAGGCTTTCAAAAAGAGACTGGATAACCATTTGTCTGAAAGGTTATAGGATCTTCCTGCTCAAGCAGGGGTTTCGACTAGAAGACCTCTAAGGTCCCATCCAACGCTATTATTCTATGTTCTAAGTTCTAATATTGTAAGAATTTTAGACATGCAGCCATTCAATTCTTAGCTAAATAAACAACAAATATCCAACTACACAAAACAGGTCATCTCATTTGTTTGTGTTCCAATCAAGATAGAACAGAGGCTGCCAGATTTTGGCCACATTAGATAATGGCAAACAGAAAATTCTAGCTCATATTAGCATCTACTGTAGAGTTCCCTAGATATTTTCAGCTCGACTCTAGCTACGTCACCTTGTAATACTTTTGAACAATCATGGGTTTATCTACCATATCGCACTATAGGATATTTATTTTTGGAGGGAAGGGGGCATTGCTTAGAATAGTACCCAAACCAGGGGTGAAATTCAGCAGGTTCTGGAGAACCAGTTGCAGAATTTTTGAGTAATTTGGGAACCAGCAAATACCATTTCTGGCTAGCCCCAGAGTGGGGTGGGAATGGAGATTTTGCAGTATCCTTCCCCCAGGAGTGGGGAGGGATATGAGAAGAGAGAGATGGATGGATGGATGGATGGATGGATGGACGGACGGACAGACAGACAGTTAGTCAGACAGACAAATAGAGAGATGATAAATGGAGAGCTGATATAGGTGATAGATGGATTACAGGCAGGCAGCAGGCAAGCAGGCAGACAGATGATAGATAGATGATAGATAGATAGATAGATAGATAGATAGATAGATAGATAGATAGATAGATAGATAGATAGATAGATGATAGATAGATAGATAGATAGATAGATAGATAGATAGATAGAGATAGATAGATAGATAGATAGATAGATAGATAGATAGATAGATAGATAGATAGATAGATAGATAGAATATAAGATGCACCCTGCAGGCAGCAGGCAAGCAGGCAGACAGATGATAGATAGATGATAGATAGACAGATGATAGATAGATGATAGATAGATAGATAGATAGAGATAGATAGATAGATAGATAGATAGATAGTATATAAGATGCACCCAGATTTTCACCCTCTTTTTCGAGGGAAAAAGGTGTGTCATACTCTGAAAAATACGGTATGCCTATCCCCCCCCCACTGCAATTGGTATACTCAAAGATGTCCCTAGTCCAGGTATCTATACCTTGACAACATTAACAATATGTCACTTTTGTACATTCCTGGAGATATACATCTCTATTTCTTCCTTGAAATACTGTTCTTTGTGATGTAATGCTGCAAAGTGGTCAACAGTCTTGAACGTGAACTTTACAATGTTAACTAATAAAATAAAATAGAATAATAAACTAAAATATGGGAAGAATAATACATTTAATGATTAGACTTAAAAAAATACCTGGGACAATTCAAATAAAGATTATCTGTCCGTTCTTTAAGCTCTCTGCTATTCAGTGTAATATATACACTCATACAAGTATTTAAATAGGTGACCACCAGTTCATTTAATTACTATTTATCTAAATAGAAATGTTGGGCCTTAGTTATTATGTTTTATGGTTCCACTAGATGGCAACGTTATACCTCCAAATGAAGACTGTCCATTTTCTTTGAAAATGTCCAAAGCATTAAAACACACCACAGATATGTATATATCTACAGAGACAGAGACCTGAAGTGGAATGTGTCAGGTTTGAACAGGGAATACATAGAGGGACAGTTAGCCCAGAAAGGTTGAGAGGCGAAAAATAAAACAAGAAATGAATATTAATAGAATAGCAATGTATACAAGAAGGTATTACACTCATGTAGGCAGAGAAGGACTAGATATAGACGGCAGGGTTGAAATAACAAGGAAAAAGAGAGAGAAAGAAACAGGGCTTCAGTTGGCAAATAGATTCTACGTTTTACAGTTTTGGAATCTCTCCATATGAGCTCCAAGCATTAAGTCTGATCGGAAAATTGGCTGCAACTGTGGTGAGTGATTAAAATATTGGGATACAACCTTTCTTCCCCAAGGCACATTATTTTAAATTATTCATACCCCTGTTTTCTTCTTGATAAAACATGTCCCCTGGGGTGGCTAAGAAATGACAATGTTTTTAAAGCCCAAATAATGAAGTATATGTTAAAGAACTGTAGGAAGTTAGCACCCACCCCTCTCCTAGAAAAAAATGAAATATCCTGGGAAATATTGAAAAGGCAGAATATTATATTTCCCTGGACCAGAAATGGAGAAACATGTTTTTTAGGCAGGAAGTAGACTCACTCTTAATAGCCCCCACCTTTGTCAATAGGCCATTTTAAAAAAAGCCTGGGTCAGTCCATTCTACATAACAAAGACTTCCCCCTTTAGCTCCAGGGTGATGGGATTAAGGCATGATAGTAATAGCCCTTTACCCATCTCACCACAGGGTACCCGGGAAGAAGCAATGCTCAACCAAACTTGGACTCAAAGCACAGCCTAGAGAGTTGCCCTTCCATGACCCCATGGGAGTCTGACAACCAATCAGAATACAAGATCAAGATCAAAGGCCAGAGAAGCATAAAGCCAGGAACTTTCACTTTTCTCATTCTTTTTTTCTTCTTCTTCGCCCAACATCTGGAAGCATGTGACCCCCCCCCCTTTTCTGTTCAGGAGCTCAAGCCATGTGATCCTGTCCACCATTAAACCATCATTCCAAGCAGCCTCCATGTGCCTTCCCAGTCTCTTTTTCCTCGCACTTGGAGCTGAACCCAAAAGGACATTTCTTCCAACAGAACAACATTTGAGGAATGTGATGTAAATCAGCAATAAGGAGCAGATGAATGAGAGATTCATTAAAGCTTGTTATATAACATTTACACTGGGTTTTGCTCGGTCCCACGTCGCCTTCTAAGCATCAAGGGATTAAAAACCAAGACCAAAACAAGAGAAAGCAAAACAAAATCCCCTTCAAGCTGAAACCTGATCCTCAGCGTCTTCTTGGCAATGACACAAAGTGATTTTCATTGCCTTTAGTTACAATTCTTTTTTTCCCCTACTTCTTACTTTACCCTCGAGACTTGCTAGATGTAGCCTGCTAGCTGCTCCTTCTTTGCTCAGCCAAAGCACAATGTGAAGTTGATCACATTTCAAGAGATGCCACCAGAGACAGTGAACACAAGAGACATCAGTACGATTGAATGTTTTCTACCAGCTTCCCTAACACTGGCTTAATGATTATGGAAGTGAATAGGGGTTGTTGTTTATTTTCACATTATAAAATAAATTGGAGTGTAAGCAAAGGTTGTCTCTTAAAAGAACAACTTTCTTTAAATGTGCAGGGAACCATAATTTAAAGTTCAATTTGCAGACAGGATGAAATGATTTAAAAAAAAGATGGCAGGAAAAGGAACCGGTAATTGCAAGGTGGTTAGTTATCAGAAATATGTATTATGGTAAGGTCAAGGGATGTGGTAGCTCAGTGGCTAAGATGCTGAGCTTGTCAATCAGAAAGGTCAACAGTTCGGTGGTTTGAATCCCTAGCGCTGGGTAACCGAGTGAGCTCCTGTTACTTGTCCCAACTTCTGCCAACCTAGCAGTTCAAAATCACGTAAAAATGCAAGTAGAAAAAGAGGAACCATCTTTGGTGGGAAGGTAACAGCGTTCCATGCATCCTTAGCATTTAGTTATGCCAGCCACATGACCACGGAGATGTCTTTGGACAGTGCTGGCTCTTCGGCTTTGAAATGGAGATGAACACCTCCCCCTAGTGTCAGGAACAACCAACACATATGTGCGAGGGGAACCTTTACTCCTTCCTTAAGATCAGCTTTAATGAATTTTGCATTTATTAGTGAATCTTACAAGAAGGCATCCAACTCCAAGACACACGATTGGATAATTGAGTGTCTAGAAATAGAAAAAGTTGGTAGAAACATCAAAGGCTTTGGGCAAAGGTCAATGACACAATGGAAGGCATTGTGCTCAGTGGTGATAAACTAGGAGAGATCAAGAGAGGAATCTTTCAAGGAGACCCTTAACACCTGGACCATTTCAATTATTAAATACCATACATCCTTACTGTTGTGGCCCAGCAGGAGCTGTTGGAGCTGCAAACAGACTCCGACAGCGAGGGGCCTTATGAGTCGGCTCTGGAAGAGGTGGAGGACCCTGGACAGGGTTCCGACTCTGAGAACGGCGCAGAGAGGCTGGTTAGCCACCAGGAGGCACCTGAGGCATGGAGCAGCAGTGAGAGCCGAAGGGAGTGTGCTCATGATATCAGGCCTTGGAGTAGTGATGAGGAGGCAAGGGAGGTGATCCTGGCAAGGGAGGTGATCAATGGAGAAAACAGCTACGCAGTTACAAAAGATAATTGGACCCAGCTGGTTGTAATTAGGCTCCTCTGAAGATTGTATTTAAGGAGGGACTCGGAGAGGAGTCTGATTTGCAGGATTCAACTTCATTCGTAATGCTGGAGAAGCTGTTATCTGTCTCTGTTGAAGTCTGAGTTGCTGCCAAGGTTCTTATCTGTTTGTTGTGCTTGGCTTTCAGCTACCAAGGTTTATGTTTCCTGCTAATAAAGTGCTGTGAAATTCCAGTTAAGCTTGTCTCGGCATTCGTTACTGGACGGAGGAGGGGGTCAGAACTCTTACAGATGTTGATAGACTTGATTTACTGAAGAGAATGTTACAAGTGCATCAGATAACTGAAAAAGAACAATAAAAGGGGGAATTGGGAGAGTATATGAAGGATAATGAAGAAGATACACCATGAAGGGTTACCGAATACTGAATAGACAAAATTGGCCTTCAAGAAGACCAAATAAAGAATAGAAAAGAGACAAGGCAAGGCAAAAAAAAAAAAAACAACCAGCAGGCAAAGCAAATAACAAGACCTGGTGATGGATAAGAGTCAGGAAAGTTGAAGAAAATAAGGGCTAATTCTGGTTGCATAAGAGGAAGCCTTCAGAACAAATGCCACCTCTGAAAAGAAACTGGAGAAACAGTGTATCATGCAGTTAGCATCACCTCAAGCAAATTGCACAGACTGGCTACAGACAATGACATGACCATGTAGCAATAAAGGTGCATTGGAGTGTTTGCAAAAAATACTATTTGCCTGTGTAGAAAGTTAGCATCCACCCATCTCCTAGAAGAATGAAATATTCCAGGAAATATTAAAAAGGCAGAATATTATACCTCCCTGGATGAGAAAAGGAGAAACATGCTCAAGTCAGCTAGTTGTTTCCCTGGTTGGTGGACAATAAGGGGAATGTTTTGCTTTACCACTGTTTAAAAACTATTTCCTTCTGTTACAGATTTGTTCAGAGGAGACATAGACTTGGGTTTCTATGGCACCTCAGAGAGAAATTCAGGCTGCAGTCACTATGCAGCTATAGCTTTCCCCGATTCTCCTATGTGCTTTTCCCTTCAAAAAATAATAATCCTGCTTACTTGCTGAATATAATAGTAAGTTCTGTGGTGGTGGAAGATAAAGAGGAATGAACAATATTTTTGTAAATGGACAAAGTACTCACAGGGGAAACTTTTGCACGTAGAAATGAATCTGGCTTTAGGACCACTACAAAAAGTCCCTTTTCTCTTTTCCTACATCAAGTAGAGGAGAGAAGGATTATGAGCCCTAAAATCTGTCATCCTTACTTGTACATGTCAGAGTATGAATATTCATAGACTGGAATAGACATGGTAACAGATCAGCCAATGAGGGCTGTTTTGAAACTGAAACAGTATTTGCTGGAAACAGCTTGGAGCCTGGGCGTGGCTTAGCTCTGTAACTCTGAGTCTTGCTGAGCTATAAAACTGGTCTGCTGCTCTGAACTGACACTCTTCTCTGCCTATGTTTGCTTGCATTTACTACTATATTAAGACACCTATGTCTTAATCGTTTATCTAATCTTCCCTTAATTTCATTAAACAGCTCGTTCCAAACTTAAGTATTAACACACATTTCTTCAAGTTGATCAGTAGTTGTTGGTACACATATATCTATCCAGAGATCCCATATATCTTTGGGGCAATAATATAAGCATACATTCAAAATTCTTACAAATAGACACATTCCATGTGATTGGAATATGATTGAGCAACATACTGATATATTTCAGTCTTAGCATCTTTCTAAAAATCTGGTTTTCCATAGTAAGGATCTATCAAAAACCACAACCAAAATATGTATGCTAATGTACCTGTATCTCCTTAACATAAGAAATTTTAAACCAACATTTTAAAAAAAATATTCACTGAAGAGCCCAATAGACCTGCATAATTACCATTAATTAGTTTGTAAAGTAATACTTTAAGCTCACAAAAAGCTATTTAACTTTCTTAAAACCCGAGATCATTGATTCTGTAACACTGGAGACTGTAGTTCTCTATTCCAAATTTCTTGTCTATTGTTCCTATTCAGTTTTTAATTTTATAAAACTGAATTGCTATTCCTTCCTTCTTTCCTTCTTTATCAGAGAGGATTCGGAAGCAGCAATTTGTTCAAACAAGTGATATAACTGAAGCTTTTGCATTGAACAGTTTTTGGCAAATTGTATTCCTTTCTGTAAATTATACTTTCTTTTAAAATATAATTTAAAGAACTGCCCTCTTAAAAATTGCTATCCCATTTCCATCCAATACTTCACCACCCAAATATTTTGCTCAGCATCTGAAAAGGAGAATTATTCCAAAGGAATAATATAATGATAGTTTTCAGTAGCGTAAAGACCACTTGTAATTCCTCAGTAGAGTCTCTTAATGTATTTGGTGATATTGTTTAGCATTCCTACAAGCATAGAGCAAGAAAAAATTCAGTGTCAAAGAATAAGTCTGCAATTAAATGTTAAATACATGCTTTATTATGCAATAGTAAATCAGGAAAATTACCATTCTATTTTCATGTTAAAATTTTAACTCTAAAGAAGAGAAGTCGGATTTTGACTATTCTGTGAAAAAATATCCTCATCAATTTATTTAAAGTACTTATATTAGCATAGACTAATATTTCTCCTGAGGTAATATTCCTTTTAAAATATATAATTCCCCGGAAGGCTCATAAGTATTGTCAGTCATCTATTAATGTGACTAATAATCTGCATTATATACTTTGAAATATACTGATCCATGAAAAAGGACATTTTCCAGATGCACATTCTGGGGAAGGACTGTGAAGCTGGGAAATACACACACACACACACACACACACACACACACACACACACACACACACATATTAATGAACAGCAGGGAGATGTTTGACTTGCACGAGAACCAAAACACATCTTCTAAATCAAATGTGCCCAGCCATGATATCCACTTCAAGATTCACATATTCCTGTAGTTTAGACTGTAATACCCATACTTGTATTTCTATTAGATCTAAAATATGCAAAATTAACTTTTATTATGGATAATTTAAGACAAAATGGCTGTTTCCAAAGCCACGGTTAATAATTGGAGGGAAAGATTCTCCCTGGCAGGGAACCATAGAAAATGTTAGATTTCTTTTGCCTGGACAATAAACTGACCTCCGTGTTATCTGCTATTTGGGGAGATTGGGGTGGGGGAGAGACATAAAGATTTGATTCTGCAAATGATTCCCCATTGTGAGCTTCATTCCCTTCATAATGTGGGTGTCAGCTGGCAAAATGCTTTGAGTGCAAAGCTGTTAAGAAGTGATTGGAGCAGGTAGCACAGTACCGCTGGAGATGAACAGGATGGAATAGAATGCAGTTGACCTCTTTTAGCATTATTCTTCCTGCAAAGTTTCTTATGAATTTTAAGGGGAGGGGGTGGAGAAGGGAAGGGGAAGAAAAAAGTTCCATAGGGAAAGTTTCTCAGCTAAGACGTATGTGTGCATCTGATTATCCACAATACCTAACAGAATTTTACAATCTAGTAAATTTTGCTGTGATGTGTTTCTCTACAAAGATCAGGATAATGACAGCAATGGTATGGCCTGTGATCTTCTATGGAAGCAGAATTAGGGCCTTGAAAAAAACGGGGTAGACAGAATACTGACACTTTTGAATTTTGGTTTTCAGGACAACTAAGAATACCATGGACAGTCAAGCAAACAAATTGTTGAACAAATCAAGCCAGAGGTTTTTTTTACTCGAGGTGCAAGTGTCCAGACTCAACTTATCCTACTTTGGACACATTATGTAAATACCTAAACCTCTAGAGAAATCCCTAATGCTGAGAAAGGTGAAAAGGAAGAAAAGAAGAGGATGCCCAACAGCAAGATGGATTAACTCAGTTACACAGATGATGTGTACGCCATTGGTAGATTTGAAAGTCGGTGACAGATCGTCATAGAGAATGTCTATCTATGTGGTCAATAGGAATTCAAAGCAACTTGATGGCACCTAATAAAAAAGATAGCCAAATTGCTGAATAGGAAGTTGAAGAGATAGGCCAGCAGCAGGGGAATGGATTCAATCACATCAGTACAGCATTGAAAGACCTAAAAGACCAGGTTAGGCACAGATTGTCATGACGAACAACAACAAAAAAGGATTAAAAGTCGATATGACTTGATAACACATAATCAATCAACCAAAAGTCTTACTACATTTAATTGTATGAATGTCTGTCCTCTGCTTCTCTCTCTCTCTCTCTCTCTCTCTCTCTCTCTCTCTCTCTCTCTCTCTCTCTGGTTCGGTCTCTCTCTTTGTCAAATCTATCTATCTATCTATCTATCTATCTATCTATCTATCTATCTATCTATCTATCTATCTATCTATCTATCTATCTATCTATCTATCTAACTATCTATCTATCTACCTACCTACCTACCTACCTACCTACCTACCTATCGTCTGTCTGTCTACCTCTATCATCCATCTATCTATTATCTATATCATCATTCTATCATCTCTCTATTTGTCTGTCTCTGTCTCTGTCTCCATTATATTAATAATTAAATTTATGTATTCTTCCTATGTAGCTTCCCCCGCCCTCATTTCTCTATTCCATTGCTATATACAGTAGTTAAAAATGGCTTATAATCTCTAAGGGAAAATTGCATTGCAAAAAAACCAACAAGTGGATCAGAGCAGGGATGGGTTCCTGCCAGTTCTAACCTCTTCTATAGAAGAGGTTCCACAAATCTACAGTGCCTTTTAGAACCGGTTCCAGCTCCCTCCCCACGCCCGTCCGCACATCATCAAGATGAAGAGCGAGAGGAGGAATTCTGGAAGTTGAAGTCCACAAGTTTTAAAGCTGTAAAGTTTGAACACCCCTGGGTTTTTTTCCTAAAGGGTTAGGGGTGCAAGGGTCTTGTAACTTGACAGCTTTAAGACTTGCACACTTCAATGCCAGAGTTCCTGAGCCAACATGACTGGAGGAATTCTGGGAGTTGAAGTCCACAAGCCTTAAAGCTGTCAAGATTGAACACCCCTGGTTTTTTTTCCCAAAGGGTTAGGGGTTCAAGAGACTTGTAACTTGACAGCTTTAAGACTTGCATGCTTCAAATGCCAGAGTTTCTGAGTCAACATTTTGATTGCTAAGCAAGAGCATTATTAAGTGAGTTTCACCAAATTTTACAAGTTGGCCATGCCCACCCAGT
Source organism: Thamnophis elegans (assembly GCF_009769535.1). Taxonomy (NCBI): domain Eukaryota; kingdom Metazoa; phylum Chordata; class Lepidosauria; order Squamata; family Natricidae; genus Thamnophis; species Thamnophis elegans. The sequence goes on along the minus strand of NC_045551.1, from coordinate 54,366,353 downwards.
CACATGGCTGGCAAGCCACTCCCACCCAGTCACATGGCCTGCAAGCCACTCCCACCTAGTCACATGGCCGGCAAGCCACTCCCATAAAGCAGGCCACACCTACAGAAGAGATTGAGACCCACCACTGGATCAGAGACAATGGTATGTAGCACAGGTAGCACACACTCACATACAAACACAGACATGTATAGTTGTGTGTGCATTTTCTCTGAAGTGGAATTTGTTTTTACCTTACAAGCAGATGCAAAATTGGTGATTTTAAGACATGAAGCTTTGTAGAATAATGTTGAGTTTTTCTTCAGTAGAAAACATTTCCATCCATTTCTGAAGAGAGCAACACTTTTCAAAATGCAATTCAGAATTTACATAAAACTCAACCCTATTTGGTAGTGGGGAGGAGTGTCAGTCATAAAATGGACAAGGCTATTTGTCATTTGATGTAATCTCTATAAGTAAGCTACAAAAATAGGGATTCTTTTCGCAAGCAAAATTCAGGTTCTCCTCATTTTATATTCTCGAAAACAAACATTCAGCTCACCTTTGATATGATTCTGTGATATTGTATATATATGTTTAAATCTATAGGAATGTGTTAGGGTTGCCCATTTTCTGTGCTTCAGGCTATTCTTTTCTGAATTATTACTAAATATCATTTTCACTTCTTAAGCCTTTACCATTTTTTCTATTTCATCTGACAGCAGAAGAAAAGTAAAGGCTGATATATGTAGTGGCCCACATCTCCTAATTTACTTGAAACAACTGCTCACTTTGGCCAATCCAGTCTTCACTAAACTAAACCAATATAGATCAAGATTACAAGAGAGCAGCCATTTTAGAATATGATAATTTCTTCAGTTCTAAATTCAGAACTGCCCGTATCTTTTGGGTGCCATCAAAAAGTCTGGAGTTTTGCAGCCTCGGTACAGTATTTTGTCCAATACAGAGGAACAGGCCTATTTCCTGTCATCTTGTTCTATCACTTCAGGCTGTGAAAATGAACCCTCAGGTAGAATAATTGAGGGAAGGCAAAACCTCTATCTTTGAACCACTGGTTTGAAGGCATCCTCATATGCTCCAATATCAATGTTCGTCTGTGATTCTGAAAAAAAAAGAATAATGTCATACATCATCTGGTAGTGTGCTGTGCCAAGAAAACTGATGATAAATAACTCTGAAGAAGAAAGTAGAAGCAGTTGATTAAAAAAAACAGTAGAAACTCTCTCACACACAAAATGTGCTAAGTTATGCTCAATAGCTGGAGATGTGTCTTTTGGGGTTTGGAGATTTGAGTTGGTTTACAACCCCAGAGAGACATTGTTCACTATTAGATCTGTGAATATTTCCCCCCCCATCATATCACCCATATTATTGTTGCCTTTTTATGCACTGATGCAATAAATAGTGTGTGTGTGTGTGTGTGTGTGTGTGTGTGTGTGTAATTATCCGAAAAATACGAGTTCCAAGTGTAGTTATAAAAGAAGACACAGACGTTGCAATCTCTGGAACTTAAAATACGTTTACTCCCCACTTAGCTTTTGTTAGCCTCTGCTAACATTGTCAGAGTGTAAAAACTACCATTAAAGAGATATCTGACTTTATACATCATTAATCAATTTGACCATTGCGTGCATGATAGGCCCATCCACCCACCTCCCACCAGTAATTAGCTTTGTCATTTTTACTTCAGACATCTTAATCAATGGAGGTTTATCTCCTATTCCTTCCTCCCCCATTGGGCACAAGTTGGGAATTAGGTAGGTAGGTAGGTAGGTAGGTAGAGGTAGAGATGATATATTGCTCAAACAGTGAAACTTTAGATCTAGTGGGACATAGGTCCCACAGACTCCAAATATGCTTTCAGTGATATTCTAAACACATGTGATATTAAATAAACAGGTGGAGATGAAGCAGCATACAGCGTGGGGAGGTTCAAAAATTATCCACATGGTGCTCAGAAAACAACCTGCATCTGAACATCAGCAAGACAAAGGAGATGGTGCTGGACCTCTGGAAGAAGAGAGAGGAACCTGCCCCAATTTGCATCAAAGGGGGGGGGCTTGATGCAAGGTGGAGAGAGTCCACTCCTTCAAATTCCTGGGAGTCCATCTTAGCGAAGATCTCACCTAGAGAAAAAACACAACCTAGGTGGCCAGGAAGGCCCAACAGAGACTCCATTTCCTTAGGGTTTTGCAGAAGAATAAGGTGGAACGACGACTGACGATCTCCTTTTATCGGTCCAAGATAGAAAGTGTCCTCACTTATTGCATTATGATATGGTATGCTGGCTTGACAACCACGGATAGAGAGACATTATTGAGGATGATGAGCATGGCACAAAACCTCATGGGCTGATGTCCCCCTGACATCACTAGACAAATGGACTCACTGCCTTAGAAAAGTGAAAAAATCCTCTGGGACGACTCACGCCCTGGTCAGCACTTCTTTACCCTCCAACCATTGGGTAGGAGATATAGAAGCAGAGCTGAGGAACAGCTTTTATCCATGGACTGTCAGACTCCAGAATGCAACGTAACATCATAAGTATGTAGCGGTGATGAAATTCATTTCTTTACTACTGGTTCTGTGGACGTGGCTTGGTGAGTGTGGTGTGGCTTGGTGGATGAGGCAGGAGAAGGATACTGCAAAAGCTCCATTCCCACCCCACTCTGGAGTCAGCCAGAGGTGGTATTTGCCGGTTCTCCGAACTACTTAGAAAGTTAAAAACCGGTTCTCTCGAAAAGGTGTGAACTGGCTAAATCCCACGACTGATCCAAGGTAAATTATTTGTTTTCATCACTGGAATTCCAGTCAGTAGTGACAATTGTAATTTATCATCAATTTTGAAGGACTAGGACAGTTTGCAACTCCCATAAACCTCCTCATATTGACTGGTGATGATGAGGATTGCCATTTAATATCCTTAGAGGGCAAAGTGCATGGAACTATCATCAGTAGCTTTGCTACAAGCTAATTGCATGACCAATGCTAATCCAAAAAGTGAGAAGAATTTTTGCTTAGCTCAGACCTTATTTCATGTATCAGCTGTAAAAGCCAAAACTTCTGTCACTTGCAGATATTTTGATGGAGTGTTTTCATTTTTCCTTTCTCCTGCATAAGAATTCATTTTGCTTTGGTAAGTGCTTTGGTGTGAATTCTTCCATTACTTTATCAAATTTTAATATCAAACAAAATCAGGCAGAGATTTCCTCTTGGATCAGGATTTATATATAAAGGATGGGAACATATTCAAGATAGATAATATCCTCCTCTGTGCTAATAGCCTTTAAGAATGAGAGTTTAAGAAATGAGATTCCCCCACTCCCGAAAACAATCTCAAAACGGACTATTATTTGGTCAATAATAGTTATTTTTGTCTTTTCAAGGGCCATATGAAATAATAGCAATAGCATTTTATATTGCCCCATAATGCTTTTTGGAATTCTCTGTGCAGTTTACAATGTCAACATATTGTCCCAACAATCTGGGTCCTCATTTTACTGATCTCGGAAGGATGGAAGGCTGAGCTAACTTTGAGCCGGTCAGGATCAAACTCCAGGCTGTGGGCAGAGTTTGCCTTCAATAAAGGTAAAGGTTTCCCTGCACATGCATGCTAGTCATTTTCAACTCTGGGGGCAGTGCTCATCTCCATTTCTAAGCTGAAGTGCCAGCGCTATCCGAAGACTTCTCTGTGGTCATGTGGCCGGCATGACTAAATGCCGAAGGTGCATAGAACGCTGTTACCTTCCCACCAAAGATGGTTCCTATTTGTCTACTTGTACTTTTGTATGCTTTTGAACTGCTTGGTTGGCAGAAGCTGGGGCAAGTAACGGGAGCTCACTCCATTATGCAGCGCTAAGGATTTGAACCACCTAACTGCCAAACTTCTGATCAACAAGCTCAGTGTCTTAGCCACTGAGCCACCGTATTCCTTTTTTGTCTGCAATACTGCACTTTAACCACTATAACACCAGGGATCTTAAAATAACAAAAACATTCTTTTGAGGTCAAACAAGTGGTCACTTTTAGGGAGTCGGTCACCATAAAAACTGCAGCTTGTATTTCCAAAAAAAAGAATACATAGTCCTGTATAGAACAAACTAATTGCAGCGGTTGTTATATAAGTGTTGTTATTGCAGTATGGAACCACTTGCTGTGACAGAAAGTGTCATGTTTCCAATTGGTTGTCACGGATAATAGCTGTTGACAGATATTTTTCTTCGTAGAAGAGATGAACATGTCATGGACAGATTCCCTCCTGCTCTGATTTTGCCACTCTACAAAACATCCAATTCAAAACAGGCTGAACATTGTAGTTCCACACAGTTTACACGTATTGCTGTGTCTGAATGATGATGGATGATGATGATGTTGGCGACAATGACATCTATGAGATGATGTTGATAGAAGAGCAGCAAAGATGATTAGGGGATTGAAGCTAAAGCACATGAAGAACAATTTCAGGAATTGGATGGGTCTCTTGCTGCTCTCCTTCCTTTCTCCAGCCTCCTGAGATCTTCACAAATCAGTAAATATAAATATATTTAATAAAATAAATAAATAAATAAATAAATAAATAAATAAATAAATAAACCATTGTGACAGGTGGGGATAGCTGTGGGGACACAAGGGGCGAGAAGCAGTATCCCAAGGGGTTTAAGGAGGCTTTGGGAGACCCAACATAGACATCCCTGATGCACCCCCTGTGCACTTAAGAACACACATGTGTGGAACAGCTTCCCTCCAGAAGTTGTGAATGCCCCAACACTGGAAGTCTTTAAGAAGATGTTGGATAGCCATTTGTTTGAAATGGTATAGGGTTTCCTGCCTAGGCAGGGGGTTGGACTAGAAGACCTCCAAGGTCCCTTCCAACTCTGCTATTGTATTGTATTGTTGCATTGGAGAGAACAAGGATGGGGTCTTGTTCACTTAACATGATTCACTTAACCTCCTCTTGGCTTTTGATTATAATCAGAATCAAAATAGAGCTGGAAGGGACTTTGGAGGTTTTCTAGTCCAGACATCTTCTCAAACAGGAGATCCTATATCATTTCAGACAAGTGACTGCCCAGTCTCTTTAAAAAAAAAAACACTGATGAAGCACCTACAATGTCTGATGGCAAGCTGTTCAAGCTGTAGTAACTCAAGGATTAGCTGTAAAAAATTAGAAGGCCATTAGATAGCAGCAAACCATCACTGGCAGGTTTTCAAGAAACAATTGGACAACTATTTGTCCAGAATGATATATAAGGTATCCTTCTTTGGGCAAGAGATTGGATTAGAAGACCTCCAAAGTCAATTCCAGCCCCATAATTCTATGATTCAATACAAAAAATAATAATTTGTTGCCATCTGGTGGATCATTTCATTAGGTAATTTCATACATTTTTATCCTTACATGGAAAATGCTCTGCTACAAACTTGAGTATTTTGGATATCATTTTTCTGCAATTTTTCACTTCTGGGTTGCAGTATAACTTTGCATGAAAGCATTGTGATCTTGGTAGATTTTATTTCCTTTTCTTTGTGACCTTCAGCACAGAATTTATCTTCTTCAGTTTTCGTGCACAAGCTTTTACACTTTTAACTGAAACGCTGAAATCGAGTTCCTAGTCATTGATCCCTTTTATATTCATCAAATGATTTCCCCCCATGTACCTTGTTTTAAATTTGCTGATATTGAGTTACACCTTTGGTATTCAAATACATATTTTTTACAGTCTGGAAAGAATCCTTTGGGCAATTTATCATATTGTGTGGTATCAAGAACAAATTGCCACCTCTTTATTCATTAATTTAAGCCGGTTAATTAGTTTATGTTAAAAACACTGATTTCTCTATTGATTCTATATAATTTACTTACAACTCTCTCTCTCTCTCTCTGACTCCCTCCCTCCCCTCCCCCTCTCTTTTTTTCTCTCCCTCTTTCTCTTCTTCTCTCTCCTTCTCTCTCCATCCCTCTTTTTCAGCCCTCATATCAATTTTTTAAGAAGCTCGTTAACAAATTGTCATTTTCTCAGCATTGCCTGTATATTGGGATAATAATATTACTTTCTTTACAGGAATTTTGCATTCATGACAATATTAATATAAGCAAATGGTATCTGATCACCTGATATATGCTGGATCCTTATTGCTATTATTTGTATATGGACTCTACTAGTAGCATGCTAAAGGCCCATAATACATCATCCTTTTGGCCTATACTTTTGTCTCTGGTTTATTTTCTTATTCAGACTTCATATTTGAATTATTTTGATAGGCCAGATGATTCATAGTTTATTTACTTCCCAGTATTCTGAGTCAATCACTAATGCATGCATGCTTTGTTTATATATCTAAAGATTTACAACATATCTTCTCTGTACGCATTAAACAAGTTGCCTTGTATAAAAACCGAATTAAAACGGTCCATCTTCAGTATTATCACCCAGAGAGACTGTACGGTATCTTTATTAGAGTACATTATGTTCTCAGCTACTCTAAAACCTGTTTACTACTTGTTGGTACCTTGATATCCTTGACCTTAAAATGAACAAATTGTTTTTTTTTAAGTTATGGATGGCACTGATCTAGTGCCATCCATAAGTATGAGATCAAAATAAAAGCTCATGAAAACAGTGATGTATCATACAATCCATGTAAGCATGAATCACTAGTCTTTCCCAGCCCATCACTCTTCTCCCAACTTCCACTTAAGTTTCTTTTAAAGAGCTAAAACTTGAAAATGGCAAAATGTTCTTTAGCAGAAGGCCTCTTCTTCCAGATCTTCATAACTGCTGACCTCGTTAGGTGGAGCTAGGGATTTGAACCACTGAACTGCCCACCGTCTGATTGACTCAGCATCTTAGCCACTGAGCCACCGCATCCCACTAAGTTTGCATTACAAAAACCTAAATTAGGGAAAATAATTTGTTCAACATGGAAGTCAGAATCAGTAGTATCAACAAAAAGTTACTGGGTGAGTTAGTTAACAAAGATGAAAAATAGGAGAAACCGCATGTATTACAAGAGGTTAAAATGCAATATGCAACAATATTTTCTATATATGAAAATAAAAACTGTTCAAGACGACTATTGTCCTAGAACAAAACAATAATGATAAAATAGTAAAGCAGGCAAGGTATTGAATATGCTTTTTTAGCATTTTGGCTACTTCCTGCAAAATTTCCAGTTATTTGTTGTTATGTCTTGTTGATTGAAGGAGAGAGAACAACATCTATTTGGAAAGGATCACAAAAGGATACCATCAAGATTAAGCATATGCTATTTCTAATTACTTGGGAACATTGACTAAGGAGTGGTGGTTCATATCTCCCCAAAGAACTTAAGATGTGATGGTTTAAATTGGTTTCCCCCCAAGACCTCCAAATCTCTCCCCATTCTTACAAGGCATTTACAGTACAAAGGCTCACAAAATTGATTTCTCTTCCCCCCCCATCTTCTGATGTATAAAGAATAATCCAGTCTATTCTCAAACTCTACTTTCCACATATTTTAACAAGAGTTTTATCCCTATATTCAGGTAATTTCATGTTATTTTCTAGTAGATCTCGTTGTATAAATGTTCAGAGGCATGTTGAGAATATTAAATACATTTACAGAATATTGGTTCTTATAGGTTTTCTTATAGTTCAAACATGATTCATGGAAATAACAAGTTTGTTTGTTTATTTATTTGTTTATGTTTGTTTGTTTGTTTACTACCCCTCTGTTTCTGCCTTCCTGTCCTTTTGGAATAACAGAATAACATTGTTGGAAGGCAGCTTGGAGGACTTCTAGTCCAATTGCCTCCTGTAGCAGGAGACCGTATACCAGGGGTTGACAACTCACAGCTCTGGAGCTGCATGTGGCTCTTTCATCTCTCTGCTGCGGCTCCCTGTTTCCAGTTGGATCCACAATTGATAGGGCTTTCGGTTAGGACAGAGAGAGGGAAAAGGACATTGTGCTAGGAGGAGACTCTACGGAGGGGATACTGAACTTACGGTTGGCTCCAGAATTGAACGGGGAGCTTCCAGTTAAGACCTTTGTGGTTCTTTGAATGTTTAAGGTTGCCAACCCCTTCCCTATACCATTAAGTGGCTGTCTAGTCTCTACTTAAAAGCCTCCAGTGATGGAGCACCCATAATGTCTGAAGGCAAGCAGTTCCACTGGTTAATTGTTCTTACTGTTAGGAAATTTCCTCTTAGTTCTAGATTGCTTCTCTCCTTGAATAGTTTCCATCCATTTTTTCTTGTCTTGTCTTCTGCTCCTTTGGAAAATAGATTGAGAATAGGTTTCGACTGGGAATAAATGCTGGCCTGATCAGCATTTACTGTATAATCTAATTAAGTTCAAAGGTTTTAGTAGGTTGGCTGGAGACCTGTACTATGAGACCCTGGGGGATAATCGTATTCCTTTTTTAGCCGTAAATATCGTATTACAAGATTTTATTTCACACTGATCAAAAGAAACTGGTGTAATCTCATTGGCCCTCATATATCTACTGTAGCCAAGAAATAAAACCACATTTCCTGTAGTTTAGATAAGATAATTACAGGAAGGAGAAGAAAACTGGAGGAATTAGATTAGAAGGAGTAAAAATTAATATTCAACTGCTACTTCATTTATTTTTTTGGAATATGGACCCTACCATTGATTATGAATAAGAAACTAACAATACACCTGAGACCAGAAATTTTCATGTAATAAAACTTGCAGTCATGAGACCACAGGTATCTTCCAGATCTTGTACTTCCTGTGCCCTTTTCAAGCCAGAAATGCTAAAAAAGAAAAGACCACATGATTTTCTGCAATTTTTTCCATGTAGTGTGATTAGCACACAAAAATACAGTATACCCTAAGACTTTCAGAAGTCAAAGACAATGACAGAAGGCTGTGATTGTGGTAACGTTGCATTGTCCACTTTGTAGCAATCTCGGCTACCACAGATATCCCCCTCACAAATAATTCTGGGAAGAAAATAACAATGGAAGTACAGACGTACAAATTAAAATGTGTGTGTGTATGTGTGTGTGTGTGTGTTTGAACCCTCAAAGACTTATAATTTCAAAGCGATTCTGTATGAACTGGAGCATAACGTACAATTTACAGAACTGCTTACACAGCATTAGCAGAAGGTCACCATTTTAAATCGTGTGCAGAGGAATGTTTATGTATTTCTATAAAGCTTTTGACATACATTTCAGAACAGCTTAATAAGTAACCAAGGAAACATAAACATGCTAATGCAATTACTTGAATTTGAAACAAAACAAAACTACACAAAATCCCCTTGTGTGACATGGAAATGACATGTATATATGAGAGAGAGGGTGGGAGGGAGGAGGGAGGGAGGGAGGGAGAGAGGGAGAGATAATTGGAAACTGACTAGCAGGTTAACTGTTGCACCCAGAATCAGAAAAATGGAGGAAAACTACCAGTTTATCCAGTATTTAGGATCAAGGACTTAGCAGCACAAGGAAACAATAACCAGTGATTTAATAGCTGGTCATCAATACCCCCAATCAACAACTAAAAAGCCACATCAATCAGGCACCAGGTAAATGCTGTACACGTGATAGCCCAAAGCACACATTCTGCTAGAGAGAAGTTGCCTGTAGACAGTGACATGCGGTGAGATTTATGGCTGGTGAGGCAGCAATTTTTTTAGACTTGTGGACTTCAACTCCCAGAATTTCACAGCCAGGCATGCTCAGTTCCGATTTAAAGCGACAGCATTTGTTTTTCACCTTTGCTAAATAAGTTTCCTTCTTTCTTTTACTTTTTCTTCTCCCTTCCCCTCCTTCCTCCCTCTCTCCCTCCCTCCCCCCTCTCTCAAACACAAACACACACACACACACACAAAGTTGCACCAGGATTCAGAAAATTTAGGTTTTCCTCCTCAGCCCATGTTAGCAATACCACTAGCAGCATTTTGGCTGGCAGGTGTAAGTAGAAGTCGAAACTCATTCTACTGAAAATATTGTTTTTGCTTATGATTGGATAATTAAAATTTCAGAAGACCCAAAGGCATAGTATTAGAGTGTTACATAGTGCATAAACTAAAGAACTGTCTCAATATGTTCCCTCCCCCCTCTCTCAAACACACATACACACACACACACACACACAGAAGTTGCACCAGGAGGATGAGGTTTGAATTCCCCCCCTCCCTTCAACTCACACGTACCTTTTCCAGCTGTTTCAGAGAGGATTTCAACCCTACTCTTGCCTGCCATCATGAAAAGAAAAAAAAATGTAAAAGGAAAAAGGCAAGAGCTGAGGTCAGGCTGAGCTAGTTGATGCCAGAGTCACCATGGATGACTCTGCTTAGTGCTTAACTGTTTAAAAAAGCCTCTAAAAAAGCACCCTCTACAGAAGGAGGCAAGAGAACGGCGTGCCTCATCTACGTCAGGAATGTTTTGGCTTTTACCCCTTGCTTAACTCTGCTTGGGTGATCATAAAACACCAGACTAGATGAGGCACGTCGTTCTCCTGCCGCCTCCTGTAGAGGGCACTTTTTTAGAGCCTTTTTTTAAGCAGTTAAGCACTAAGCAGAGTCATCCATGGTGTTTCTGGCAGCAACTAGCTCAGCCTGATCTCAGCTCTTGCTTTTCCTTTTACATTTTTTTTTCTTTTCATGATGACAGTGGTGAGGCTCTGCCTCCCCTGACTGCACGTCCCTGCCTGTAGATGGGGTCCAGCATGACTCTGAAAGTTCAGAAGACTAAACTAATTGTCCCTGTGACTGGCCCATATTGGATTCTGGAGGAAAACTTCACGATTTATTTTTCTAGTTTCTCACCAATCTAGATATTAAGGGGAAGGTAGTAGGAGAACACTTGGGATTCAGAGAATGACATTGGCATCATTCTCTGATGTGTAGAAGGAGATTCACAGAGTTAGAAGGGCATGTTTAGGCTATCTGTGTCTGAGTTCCAAGCCCAATTGAACTGTCCTTCTCAGGTGTCTATTTAGGTTCTGCTTGAACGCTTGAACTGAAGAGCAAAGTATCTTAGTGAGTAATGAATTGCCCTTATTTTTAAGAACCCCCCCCCCAATTTTCAGTTGGAATCCATTCTGATTTATGTCCCATTGGTCCTTAAACATTTTCCTATAGTTCAAGCATGATCCGAGTAACAACAAACTAATCTATCCTTCTCTTTCTGTTTTTCTGTACCTTCTTTCAATCAAGAGTAATTTTCTGTAATACAATTGATATCTTTGCTCAGCCTTCTTCTTTCACCTCAAGGTGCTTGTTTTTTTCAGTCTGTCTCCATTGGACTTTCTAATCCCATGACTGTCCTCATTGTCCTTCTTAGAATCTGCCCCAATGTGACTAAACCTTTTAAAAATGTGATGTGTAGTACTGGATAAAAGGTAGTATCTGAATAGCTCAGAATAAATAGAAGACTATTTTCTATGCCTTAGCAACTATATTTTTGCTGAATCAACCTAAAACTGCATTTCTTATGCATTCTTATCACATTGCCAATTTATATTTAGTTTTTTAATCATTTTCACAGATACCATTACCATTTTCCGTTCTATTAATCTGTAATTGATTATTCTTTCTTAGGTAAAGAGATTTTATTTAATTCTGTCAAATTTTATTCTGTTACTTAAGCTCATTTGTCTAATAAGTCAGTGATATTGAATTTTATTTCTGTCTGCTATGTTACAAGCAACCCGCTAATGTTGTGTTATCCAAAATTTGATTCTTCATCATTAATGTTTTTAAAGCATGCGGTCAGTGTCTTGAAACATTCCAATTAATACTTCCCTTCAGTTTGATGATGAACAATTAATCACAAATGTTTGTGTATGATAGCTGAGTCAGTGAATTGTCATGCCATTTCTGCAAGCACTAAACCAGCACACCAATTCTTTGTCAATTTTTTTGCTAAAATCAAGAGAGATGCTGACAGCATGCCTAAGATCCACTAGGAAAGTAATCCATTATTAAAAATGAAATAAGGATTATTTACTTTTCTGCTTTACATGTATTTGACAAATCCATGCTAGGTTGGTCCATGGGTGAAAAAAATAGTGTCCATTTCATGATATGTTGTTTTAAGTTTAATCAACTTGTAGAATTCATCTTTAAGTATTTTTTTTAAAATCAGTTGGGAACCAAACCAATATATGTTAAAGTGTACAATTATCCACAACAGTCAAACCATGCTTTCAAAGATGGATATCATGGGGGGAAAGTAAAAAATGCAAAAAAATAAAAATAAAATTGCATTGTGTCAGGAGAAAATCCTGAAATAATTGAATATGTGTGCTTTAGGAGCAACATATATGAATGTGTACAAGATATAAATCAAATCTGTACCAGAACTTCCTGTCCATTATAAAAAATGTCTCTTAGCACAGTTCTATATTATATTTTTTTTGTATTAAGCCTCAGCTGAAGAACAAGCAGATATGGGCCATATAATCTTTGAGCTGAAAGGCGAATTATCAGAAGTTAAGCCTGCCTTGCCATGTTTTCTATTAATGCTAATTTTTTTTTAGTGAACATAAGAGACCTAATTATTGTTGACATTAAGGATGGTGGGGGAAGAATACAACTGTCTACCAAGTGATATTCTTATATAAATAGATAAAAAACAGACACATGAAAAAGCCTTACAGGTATAGTATGTAGAAAATTATCACAAATGAGTAAGTATAGCTTTTCCCATTGTTAGGAATATAATCTAATGGTTGGGTTGGCAATACATAAATCATTTAACAATGTTATACCTGTTTCTTTAAATCATACTGTAAAATGTGATTGGCTGCTGTTTTCCTCAATCGGCCATAAGAGGGAGCCAGAATGACTGTTAGCTCTCTGTTTGTTAGATGCTGGGCTGATCTGATCTGAGTGTTTTTGGAAGCTGGCTGTTAGAAAGTGTCGTGAGCTATTGTAAGTTTTGCAACTGCTAGCAAACTTTGAGTAGTGAACTGATTATATGATACTGGACTATGTTATTTGGATTATCCCTTAACTGAAAGACATTGATGACTGACTGTCTTATCCGTGTATGACTTGGACTGTTTAATGGACTCTTATACCTCTATTTCCATGAAAGCAAAAGCCTATTTAAACTGCAGTGTCTCTGTATGCTGGTTTGTGTGTTCTCCAACACAACTCTCACAACGCTTCTCTGAACGCACTCACTCTCCCAACGGGGAGTTTACCTAACACCCATAATATAAAGTTTTGTATGTAATGATATATGCTTCTTTAATAGAACAATATATAGTCATAAGCATACACTTCATAGTCATAAGCATATACTTCTAATTGGTGTTGGATCTGCTAATAAAGAGAATTCAGTAATCACTTTGGATGGTAGCTTGGTACAATTAGCACATCGGACCACATGTCCATTCGACCTTCTTCTTACAGCAGACACTAAAGTCACAGTGTTCTGAAGACCATTTGGGAATGTGGATCTATGGTCAACTTGCCACAGCCAACTCAGCATATTCAACTTGCTATGACCAACTCAACTGGCCAACTTGCCACAAGACAAGAATTACACCAATGTCAAAGAAAAGGTAGAATAGAATCATTAAAGAAAGGATGCAAAAAGAGATACAAAGCAAAATGGGAATGACAAAAATTAAAATAATTAAATTGGAATTATTGAATTGTTCTTCAGCAAGTTGTCCCATAGCAAGTTGTTCTGGTCAAGTTGGACAGGGCAAGCTGGCATGGCAGATTGACTACAGTGAGTTGGCTGCAGCACGTTGTCCCATTCTGCCTATAAGATGGTTGATTATGACACTATGACAGTGTCTATCCTTGCAGAAAAGCGAAGGTGTTTTTTTTCCCAACTTAATGTAAATTTGCTGAGAAAAAGCAAGAATATGAATGCAATGTCAAAAAATGTAATAAATGATTCTCTTGTGAGCAAACCTAGCAATAAATTCTTCCAGGCTGTGAGCATTTGGCATCCTATTCTTTGAATATAATAAATGTGATATGAAATATTGAAATGTAAATGCATGATTGTCATTTAATATATACCCTAGTTCGTGAAATCAAAGTGAAACTCCCACCCAAGCTTATCTCATCCTATTTGAATAAACATAAACTGTAATGCAGTTTTCAGGATGGCTAACTTATTTCTATAAGGATGCTCACACCGAATGAGGCACATTTGTCATGTTCTGGTATAGAAATTTCTGTAAGAAATTTATTTCATTAATAAGCACAACTTCTTGGTTGCTTGGAGCGTAGTCATTAAAGTGGCTTACGAAAAACATTCTGAATAGATAAGGCAGAATGCTCTTCTCTTCATCCCTAATGGAAATACCTATGAGCCCATTTATTTAATTTGCAGTGATGTTCCTAAATATAAAGTAAATTAAGACCAGCCAAATGATTAGCAATCTGTCTGTTGTTGTGTGTATGCCGTGAAACAGCTGCCAAGCTTTCTAAAGTTCTTTATGTACAAAAAAGCACTTATGTTTTAAATAACAATTTTATCAGCATCTCTTTATACACCATTTACTATTATCTTTATTCACTTCTCCTCTTCATGGTTTTTCTGAAGCAGAAATAGCATAATATTTTCCTAATGAAATGGAATGAAATTTCCAACATAATGGAAAAGTAATTATTATAATTGAACATGGATAAATCAGAGTTTTACCTATTGACTTGCTTTTAGAATATCGAAGATAGCATAGATCTAAGTGATATTATCTACAAATATTATACAAATTAGCCACAACTCCCACAGAAATTTGAATTAAAGCAGGCTTGACAATAGCACATTCATTATATCAAAATGATTAATTGAATAATGGGTTAAAATTAATGATGGTGTAGAGATGCTTTTGAAATATTTATGAAGTTAAAGAGGAGTACAATACATCTTGGATACATCAGAGTATTGAGATAAGCCTAATTCACTATCTTAATGAGCATTTATTTAAAGGAAAACTAAATTTGTTCACTAAATTAAAATGCACACCTTCTTTTCTTCTTCTTTTTAAAATTTAGTTGTTTTACTAGAAGATTCAAGTTTTAGATCAGCAAAAGAAGGGAAAATTTAGATTATTATTGACTGATAACATATACAGGTGTAGTTTTGCTGGAAATATCGCACTCATGCATACACACAATGTTATTTCCTGTATGATTAGCAAATTGTATTTGGGAAAGAGGAATCAAGAATAGTAAATTAATTAAATTATAGGCCTAACATGCTAGGGGTGAATTGGGTATACCTCTCTATCCCCAAAACCATATTTGCTTCCGCCATGTTCATGCATTGTCTTTTCTTCTTTCAACTTTTCAATTCCGTCTTTCTGAGGATATTAAATTCCCAACAATGAAAATAATTGACAATAATTAAAATACTGCATTCAGTTTGGATCACCAAATTCTAAAAAAAGTTGTAGGCATCTCTGGAAAGAATACAGAAAAGAGCAGCAAAAATGATTCGTGGGCTAAAACATATGAAGAACAGTTGCAGGAGTTGGGTTTGTTTAGTCCAGTGAAAAGGAAGACTAGGGATGACAGGATAGCAGTGTTCCAGTATTTGAGGGGTTGCCACAAAGAAGAGGGCGGGGGTGTGTGTGTGTTCAACATGTCCTCCAAAGCACCTGAAGGCAGAACAAGAAGCAACAAATGGAAGAAGGAGAGAAGCAACCTAGGACTAAGGAAAAACTTTCTGTCACTGAGAACAGTTAACCAGTGGAAGAAGCTTGCCATCAGAAATTGTGGGTGACCCATCACTGGAGGTTTTTAAGAAGGGATTGGAGCAGAGGTGGGTTCCTACCGGTTCGCAGCAGTTTGGTAGAACCGGTTCGTCAAATCTACCGAACCGGTTAGAAGAGGTTCCATCAGTGGACCCGGAAAGCAGGCCACACCTACAGAAGAGGTTCCCAAATTTTTTGAAACCCATCACTGGACTGGAGAGCCACTTGTTTGAAATAATATAGGGCAGCAACCCCCAACCTTTTGGCACCTGGTTCCGTGGAGACAAAATGTTTCTGTGACCAGAGGGGACATAGTTTCATGTGCTGTCTGCATTCTGCAGATGGAGCGTCACTTGTTTGCGTGTCCCAGTTCCTGGCATGCTGCAGGGGGGTGCCAGTCCACAGATTGGGGGTTGGTTATCCCTGGTATAGAGTCTCCTGCGCAAGCAGGGGATTACCGTATTTTTTGGACTATAAGATGCACCAGTGTACAAGACACACCAAGATTTCAAAGAGGTAAGTAAGAAATAAAAGTTTTGTCCTCCCCAGCCCCAGAAGCACTCTACAGGCTTCAGCAGAGCTGGGGGAAGGCAAAAATGCCCCCATTTTTGCAAAAAAAAAAAAAAAAAATGGGTGGGAAACAGGCCATTTTTTGCAAAAATGGAGGTGTTTTTGCCTTCCCCCAAATTTGCTGAAGCCTGCAGAATGCTTCTGGGAGCTGGGGGAAGGCAAAAATGCCTCCACTTCAGGGGGCCAAAAATGGCTGTATTCGATGTATAAGATGCACCAACATTGCCATGCTCTTTTAAAGGGGAGGGGGAAGGTGCATCTTATGCTCCAAAAAATATGGTAACTAAGAAGACCACCAAGGCCCCTTCCAGTTCTGTTATTTTGATAGCTTTGCTTTTCATGAATGATTATCAATTATTTCCATTGCTGGGCATTCAATAAAAAGTTAACTTGGTGGCAAAGTTGTCCATACTATAATCCCCTCTACTGATATAACTATTTGCTTCCTAAAACAGTTAGAAATAATTTTCTATTTCTTTTTTTAAATCATTGCAATTTGAGTTCCCCCCATCCTTTCAGCAGTTTTGTTTAGCACTGTAAGAAGAAAGCTTTAACAGCCATCCGAAAGTTAATATTGTCTCTGATCTCTTTAGTAATAAGCAAGCTAGCTTTAATGATCTGTCATATTTTATCTTGATTTCTTTAAATTTATCTTGTGTCTAAATAGAAGGGTATTGACTCTATGCAACCAAGATCAGCATGACAGGAAATTACAATAATAACCAAATGTGAGAGAAGCCAGTTTGAAATAAGGGCTGAAAAACATTTTCTCATCTTAGTTTAGCCGAGTGGAAATTTTATGAAAAAGAAGTTGGCAGGCAAAGGTGATCATTTCAATAAATAACACTGATTATATTGAAAATACTGCACCACATCACTTAAGTCTTTAGAGATTGGATAGGAAGGAAAGTACTATATTATAATAACATTATATTCTAGCTATTAGTAAAGTTAGCCTTTGGATTGTACAGCAAAGGCAAAAATATATAGCTCCTTGATTCCCCACATTTTTATTGGAAATCTTCAATTGCAAGATGAAATGCTTTTCATAAAGACGGCATAGAAAATGGCTTCTTTCTCTTATCATTTTCTATATTACCTTGTCCAAACCATAGTTCAGAACAGCAACTGTTCAACCACTGTTATATGAAAAAGAGAGGTGGAGTAGGTGCCTTATGCATATTTACTGTATGGCACTTTAGCCCTTGTCTTCAGATAATTTCTCCAAGTGGTTTTGATTAGATGTTAAAGGGCATTAGTGATAAAATTGTCGGTGTAGTATTCATGAACTGGAATAGGGCTTAGTAACAAGGTCAGCCAATGGGAGCTGAAACAGAATGGAGCCTGGGCGTGACTTAGCTCTGCAGCTCTGAGTCTGTGCTGAGCTCTAAACTAGTCTGCTGCTCAAAACTAAAACAGAAACTGTCCTCTCCTCTGCTTGTGTTTGCTTGTATTTACTATCACATTGGAAAATCTGCTTTTGGTATCATATATTTACTTCATGTGTTATATTATATATAAAGAAAAGTTAATGAATCCTGCCCAATCAGTTACCTGTGTGTGCTTTCTGGATGTGATTACTGCAACAAACTCTGACAAAAATGGGGCTTTGAGGATTGCATACCCCACCACCATGGGACTGAAGAGTAATTCCCCAACACCTTCTTCTGAAATCAGTCATTCAAGTAGAGTAAAACTACAATTGTACATGCCAACTACATGCCAACTCTTTCGGATTACTTCTAAATCATAAAAGGGGATTCTTATTTGAAAGATCAGGTTGCAGTAAAAAGTTCCCCATATTAATTTTTCCAGTACAACAAAACTGTAGCATTCCAAGCAATGTTCATCTGTTTTGTGATTCACCTCCTTTCAATGAAAGCAATAAACATTTCAAAGGCCAAGAACCAAGTTCCCACTTCTAGGGATGTGAGGCTTAATTAGAAGATCAACATGGAAAAATACACTTTTTTCTACCACACAAAATGGCTATTCTGAACCAAGATAAGAATCTATTCTTTAGCTTAACGAGATGTGAAAGTAATTGTAACAGATTCATTAAGAGGGATGATGAAGAGAAATGACGATTTAGTTGACTGCACTGAGCCTGATCTTCTCATTCTGAGTATTACCTTCCATTCTATTCATCCCTATGGGACCATGCATCCAAAATGCTTTGATATTAAGGGCAACATATGAAAGTAGTGTCATTATGTAAAAAAGTGAGCAGCTATACAAAGAGTTTGAAAGATGCAATTTCCAAAACAAGTTAATCATAACAAAAGTATCTCTTTTCAAAACAGAATCCTTGAACTTCACAAGGCTGACCTAAGTCCTGGACCCCTTCATGGTATTGGACCTGGGTACTTGAGAGACCGCCTGCTGCCAATTACCTCCCAAAGACCCATTAGATCACACAGAGCAGGCCTCCTCAGGGTTCCGTCTACCAGTCAATGTCATCTGGCTACTACCCGGGGGAGGGCCTTCTCTGTGGCGGCTCCGGCCCTTTGGAACGAACTCCCCGCAGAGATTCGGACCCTCACCTCTCTCCAGGCCTTCCTAAAAGCCGTTAAAACCTGGCTGTGTCGGCAGGCCTGGGGTCGATGAGTTCCCTTTCCCTCTCGAATCGTGTGGCTGTTGGTTGTTTTTAAATGCCCTGTATTTCTGTAGTTTTTGTATTTTTCCCTTCCCCTCCTTGGGTTTGTGCGCCGCCCTGAGTCCCGCAGGGAATAGGGCGTCATATAAATAAAATGAAACTCAAACTCAAACTCAGTGTCTGCAAGTATGCCTACACAAGACATAGTAAGGCAGTTTTCAAAGAAAACATGCAAGCATTGCAAAAATATAGCAATAGTAGTTAAACTTATATACCACCTATAGCATTTTAAAACATTCTCTGGGTGGTTTACAATATTAGCATTATTAGCATATATTGCTCCTGACAATCTGGCTCCTCATTTCACCAACCTCAGAGGAACAGAAGGATGGGTCAACCTTGAGCCCCATTAGGATTGAACTCCAGGGTGTGGGTAGAATTTGCCTGAAATACTGTGCTTTAGCCCCTGAACCACCAGAGCTACTTTAATACTTTGCTCTGTTCATTCTCATTAGCTTTGCAAAGCAGCTCCTCCAAATGTTTTTCATAGCCCTAGTTTGCATGGTTCCATATAAGCAAAAATGATAACGTTTTAGAGTTGGAGTTGAAGATGGAGATTGGAAGTTCCAATGAAAGAGAGCAATGTCCTTGACTGAAGATTGGTATACACCTTCTGTCTCAGATGGTCACTCTCTTTCACTAAGCATATAACTTTGGGAATGACACACAAGGAGTGTTGATGAATGAAGTGGACACTTGTCTAGCCAGATGAATAAGGTAGAAGATGTTGCAGCCAATATAAATCTATCTATCTATCTATCTATCTATCTATCTATCTATCTATCTATCTATCAAAATGGCTGTGTATGTGGTTATGTTCTAGCATAACTCTGGAACGCCTCAAGTAATGTCAACCAAACATGGTACACAGATGACTTATTCTCTGGAAACAAATACTGTGTGGGGCAAGACACACCCAACACCTCTTGGGATGGGTGTTCTGTTAAGATACAGGCTGTTGTGCCTTAAACAGCTTCTACTGTGCAGCACAGTGAAGTTGCCATGGTAACAGCTTCACAGTAATCCGCAAGGGAGCTCCCTCTGGTAAGGATGAAAATCCAACATTAGAAATTACATTTGGTCTGGACATTTTCCCCCTACAAATAAATATCCTAACAACAACGGGTTATTATCTAGTACAGAATAAAGTAGATATAGATACAGGAAAATGAAGCACACATACACAGAACTTTCAGAAATATTATCCTCAAGAGACTCTTATTTTAATAAACATCAAGCAAAAGGGTTTGAACATGGTCACATATTCTTGTGCAATCATTCTTAGAGTCGATAGTGTGGACTGACAACAGATGTGTACATTTGCCATTAAGTAAAATGTTTTTTTTTCTCCAGAAAGCTTGGTTGATAGACTCTCTACAGAAATTAGTGAACTGAAGTGGTTTGACAAAATAATGACCTGACCACCGAACCTTTTCAAACTGCTGTCTATTTAAATGTTAAAATAAATAATCTTGTTTTTCCCCTGTAAACATCCTCTCAGGGTAATATGCTGTGGCTTTCTTATCCTTTGGAGAAAAACAATATTGTCAGTTGATGCAGCCATACATCCTAATTTAGTCATTACTCAGAAAATGTTTATTTGCTGAAAGGATGTAAGCACAGGGCACTTTTAAGAAAATCCACTTAGATTGTTACATGGGGTTTTAGAAATAAGGCATGTGGGACACATTGAAAAATAGGCAGTAATCAATAGCTGTTGAGAAGAAGCTGTAAGCTTAAAGTATTATGTAAAAGAGTCCATTGATATACAACATAAAATTAACATGTTGGTCCCTAGTAGAATTGGTTCTTAGGTAAAACTTTCCAGGTCCTTGCTCCATAAGTACTACAATATTTTCTTCTGAATAACCATATGTTATTCAAAATAATATTCAACATTCCTCAAAATATCCAACATCTAAAATATTGAATTCTCTGGCTTCTCACTACTATCAGAATACTACAAGGGTATTAAGCACACATACATATACAACACTTTATAATTATTAGTGTTTTAAAAAGCACACTGAATTTTCTTGTCACCATTCTGAAACTTTTGCTTCTTTCATTTTTATTAAGTCCAAGGAAACTTGGTCAGTCTAAAAGCTCCTTAGGAATTCATGTGTGTGTCTGTGTGTGTGTGTGTGTGTGTGTGTGTGTGTTTTTGTGTGTGTGTGTATCTACCCAGAATATATTGTTGCCGATTATTTTCACAGTGGAATATGAGCATAAATAGGATTCAGCAGTATATATATTTCCCTGCTCCCTGAGTGGATTTCAACCAGAAGCAAGACATATTGTGAATCAGAAAATTTCTTCTTTCCAAATGATTTTCATGATGACCTTAAGCAAAATACTGAATCATAGCACTAATTTTCTCACCCAAACTTGCAGACTCCACATAGAGTCAAATCTATCATCATCCTAATTATTCTAATATTTGGAATTAGGGGTTACATCCAGTGGTGGGTTTCAGGTCATATGCCCCGGTACGGGCATACCGGAGCCTGCCTGGAGCACCGGGTACCGTTCTGGTATGGTGCTCCAGAGGAACCACCATCCTGCCTATGCTCCTTACCTGTCTTTAAACTCTTTGGTGCTTCAGTGCATGTGCACGGTGCATACCATGCTTCCACGCACATGCACGGTGCGTACAGCGCCTGTGTGATGCTCCGCTGAGCTGCTGGAGCACCGCAGAGGCTTACGGAGGCATCGCTGGATGGTAAGACGAATGTGCACGCTGCACACGCTCATCTGGAGGACACTGGGCCCCATTGCAATCGTACCAGTTGCAACGGGATCTGGAACTGGTTATTTCCATGACTTTCTTCTCTCTACATAGAATTGTATTGGGAACCACTTTTTAGTGTATCACTAAGCCACAAGATGTATTTTATGTTATGGCTGAACCATGCACACAAAACAACATGTGGCATTCATAGGGACTTATACATCCTGAAGGAATATTTAACAACTGTGATTATTAAATATTCTCCCAGTATATCCATAAATAGCTTAGTTCTCCTATGAACCTAGATGAAAGGAAAATTAAATAGGGAAAACGTTTCCCTGAATATCCTACAGGAAAAAAAAAAACAATGGCCTAAATGTGTCACTTGGTGTCAACATATCAATGTTAAGTAAACAAATGTCACTTAGAAAATAAATCAACACTTGGACACTTCTGCATTGCACTGGGCCATTCATGCAGCTGGATGACATGACCTTGGCAAGCAAATGCCAATATATGAGAAGATGAAAAATGAGGGGGCCTGTATTTATACATTACAATTTGCAAAGGAAGCTCAAATGTTGTCCTCGGTATATGAAGGATCCCATTTTTATCTACACACAATGCAATGATAAATGTAAAGTTCTGTTGTTATTTAGTTCATCCTTCTCTCCATTTCAGGACTCCAGCTGATCCAGAAGGCTTATTTGTACTTGGAAGGGAGACCATCTGGATACTCCAGATGTAAAGTTTAGACTGGAGAAGCAGGGGAGAGAGAGAATATTAATTGTTTTCCTTACCTTTATGTCCCACATACTTACAGGATCAGCTTATTTCTTATATCAAAGCTAGCGATGCATAATGTGGGTCACATGTGTGAGTGTGTGTGTATGTTTATGTGTATGTTTGCATGTGTGTGTGCATCAGAGGTGGGTTGCTCCTGGTTCGGCACGGATCAGGCGAACTGGTAGTAGCAGCAGCAGGAGGCTCCGCCCACCAACTCAGACAGTTCTGCATATGCACAGAAGTGTCACGCGCACAGGGACACACCCAAACCAGTAGTAAAAATTGGCAACCCACCACTGGTGTGCATGCAATGCATGCACATGCTATTTCAGAATCTGATGATGATTAGGGTGGTGTATACAGATACAGAACAAGGCAATGGTGAGCCAAGAAATTGCATGTCTCTGTCCATGTAAGTCAACACACCCCGAGCTCATTCTGAATAGCAATAGCAATAGCAGTTAGACTTATATACTGCTTCATAGGGCTTTCAGCCCTCTCTAAGCGGTTTACAGAGTCAGCATATTGCCCCCACAGTCTGTGTCCTCATTTCACCCACCTCGGAAGGATGGAAGGCTGAGTCAACCTTGAGCTGGTGAGATTTGAACCGCTGAACTGCAGATAGCAGTTAGCTGAAGTGGCCTGCAGTACTGCACCCTAACCACTGCGCCATCTTGGCTCCTAAAGATTTTCTTCATATACTACAGCCTAAATTTTGGATTGTACCCTGCCACAATAATAACCCAAAGGGTCCATCTTTTCGAGCAAATATTATGTATCTTGTACTATATCTTCTGTGGATCTAAACTTAACATTTTGAACAAAGACCTTTGTGGAATAAATATAATTGGTCCTCTATATAATAAAGATGTTGAGACTCTGGAAAGAGGGTAGAAAAGAGCAACAAGAATGATTAGGGGTGTAGGCTAAAACATACAAAGAACAGTTGCAGGAATTGGGTATGCCTAGTCTAATGAAATGAAGGACTAGTAGAAACATGATAGCCATTTTCCAATATTTGAGGGGCTCCTACAAAGATGAGGGAGAGGGGAAAAACTATTTTCCAAAGCAGCAAAAGACAAGACAAGAAACAATGGATGGAAACTAAGCAAGGGAAAAAGCAACCTAGAACGAAGGAGAAAATTCCTAATGGTGAGAGCAATCAACCAATGGAAAAGCTTACTTTCAGAAGCAATGGGTGCTCCATCACTGGAAACATTCAAAAAGAGGCTGGACAACCATTGGTCTGAAAGGATATAGGGAAGTGGTGAAATTCATTTTTTTTAACTTACAATTGTGTGGGCGTGGCTTGGTGGGCATGGCAATGGAAGGATACTGCAAAATCTCCATTCCCAACTCTTTCCAGCGGAAGGATACTGCAAAATCTCCATTCCCTCCCCATTCCCGGGGGAAGGATACTACAAAATCTCCATTCCCAACCCTTTCCAGCAGAAGGATACTGCAAAATCTCCATTCCCTCCCCATTCCCGGGGGAAGGATACTGCAAAATCTCCATTCCCAACCCTTTCCAGTGGAAGGATACTGCAAAATCTCCATTCCCTCTCCATTCCCGGGGGAAGGATACTGCAAAATCTCCATTCCCAACCCATTCCAACGGAAAGATACTGCAAAATCTCCATTCCCTCCCCATTCCCGGGGGAAGGATACTGCAAAATCTCCATTCCCAACCCTTTCCAGTGGAAGGATACTGCAAAATCTCCATTCCCTCCCCATTCCCGGGGGAAGGATACTGCAAAATCTCCATTCCCAACCCATTCCAACGGAAAGATACTGCAAAATCTCCATTCCCTCCCCATTCCTGGGGGAAGGATACTGCAAAATCTCCATTCCCAACCCTTTCCAGCGGAAGGATACTGCAAAATCTCCATTCCCTCCCCATTCCCGGGGGAAGGATACTGCAAAATCTCAATTCCCAACCCATTCCAGCGGAAGGATACTGCAAAATCTCAATTCCAACCCCACTCTGGGGCCAGCCAGAGATGGTATTTACCAGTTCTCTGAATGACTCAAAATTTCTGCTACTGCTTCTCCAGAACCTGCTGAATTTCAACCCTGATATAGGGTCTTCCTGCTTGAGCTGGGGGTTGGACTAGAAGACCTACAAGGGCCCTTCCAACTGAATTATTCTATGTTTTATGAGGAAAATCAATAATTTGCCTGAAATTTCAGTGACTGTGTGTTTTCATTTGAGATTTAGAAATGTTCTTGAATTTCACGTATAGCATTAGAAAAAAAAACCTACCAACTTTTAGATTATTTCTACTCGTTTACACTGACAGTATTCTGGGATGCATGTCAGCAGGATTCTCTGCTCTGTAGAACACACTCTACTCACGGCTTGTTACTCCATTTTCCAAGATGCAGCCAAGTGTTAAAAGTCTGGGAATCACAGTAATCACACAGAGCCAACTCAGCAGACAATTGCAAGAGTCTTGTCATAATGGCACTTAACCTCCTGGGTTTGACAGTATGACTGAAGTTAACTGTCATGAAAATTCTGTCACAGGAATGCTGGTTGTGTTTATCAAAATGTGAGAAGCCGGTGAACAAAGCAGCTGGTGCCTGAGAAATAGGCTGCCCAACATTTTACCTCTGAACAATGTTCAGCTTCTCAGTCATTTATTACACGTGATCACTTTTTCAAACAACTGCGGGAAATTGCTGAGTTGTTAACAAAGGGCATTGCCATATTACTTCTGCCATATTGTTCACAAAGCAGGCAAACATTGTGACAGCTTAAAGAATATTGTTAAAACTGAAATAATAATGAGAGTTGGCTCAAGGGTTTCCAACTGCAGCAGCAACGGATATGTTGACACCATTATTTGCCCTCCACAGATGCCACAGTCACCTGCTCTCTTCCCCAGGAAATGATTCATTTTGAGAGATCTTCAGAGCAAAGCGTCAGATGGTTACAGAAGCTGTGCAGTCCAGTGTAGAAGAAGCATCAGTGTGGCCAGAATACTGCTTTGCTCTGAATATAACTTAAAATGAGGCATTTGGGACTCGGAAAACACTCTTAAAAGTCAAATGAATCTATTTCCACCCCTGTTCTGTTATCAGAATATTAACTCCATGACTGCCTCAGAAAGAAGCTTCCCCCCCCTCTCCTGACCTTTGCTCTGGGGTTGAGGAAAGAATGATCAAGGGACTGGTCTTGATTTCCTATTGTGCTTGATGTATTTTTCTGTTTTATAAGTAGGCATGTAGACTTATATATTTTATACGGCATGGCAAAATGTAGCATGGTGCATAAAACACACAGAAACAATATATAAAACATCACAGCAGTGAATTATTTTAAAAAGACACATATGAGTGATGAAGAAAATTAGGAATATAATTAAAATAGATATGAGCCATTACTGGAGGGACTAAACCAATGGCTGGATATTTAGGTCATTTAGCCCAGGTGTTGGCAACCTTAAACACTCAAAGAGCCACAAAGGTCCTAACCGGAAGCCCCGCGTTCAATTATGGAGCTGAATGGAAGTGCGGTTTCCCCCACCATAGAGTTTCCTCCTAGTGTGGCATCCTTTTTCCTCTACCTGTCCTAACTGAAAGCCCTATCAATGGTGGAACCAACTGGCGACAGAGAGCCACAGCAGAGGGATGAAATAGCCACATGCAGCCCCAGAGCCGCAGTTTGCTGAGCCCTGGTTTAGTGATTGGACAGCAATGCCCTTCAGATGATATAGTTCTTGCATGAATTCAGGGAAACATCTGAAGGAAGCATTCCATTGCAAAAAGATGTAAAGTTTGTGAGACGTTCCCACAGCCACAGTTAGGATTATCAACCAACCCCCATTTACGTTTCCAATATTGACACCCAGATTTGATTGAATGCTATCCCATCACACAACCGTGAATGTCATGAGGGTGTTGTTGGTTATTTTTAAATTTCATAAATAGTAGTACCAGCAAATTAATGCCCAGGATTGTCCAATGCAGCTCCCCATACCCAACCTATTCCCAACCTACTAAGGGATCTTCTCTTGCCGGTTACATCTACCCGACCCACCAGAGTGGGGAGGCAAGGAACATTGTGGGTCCCATCCCCTAGGGAGATACACCTGGTGGGATCCAGAATAATGGCCTTCTCTATGGTGGCCCCCTTTCTCTGGAACATCATCTCCCCAGAAATTAAAATGGCCCCCACTCTAACACTCTTCCGGAAGGGGCTGAAGATCTGGCTCTGCCAGCGGGCCTGGGGAACGCAGAGTGGGATGGAGCCCATTAAATGGCTCATGTGAGGTGCTGTCACTGGGGTTGGGGTTTATTATATTATTTTATTAATTTATGATCTATTCTCTCTTTTATTAGTTTTACTGTGTTTTTATATGATGTTTTTATATTCTTGAAAACTGCCTTCAGTTGACACATGCGAATAGGCAGCAATATAAATCTAATAAACAAACAAACCAACAAACTTCAATGGTGAATGCTTCCCCTCAAAATATGCATGGGAATGGGGGAGATAGCCTCCCTTCTTTCACTTTTAATCCCCCCACCTTAAAATGACTTACTATGGCCCAACTAATATGTTCTCATTTTCTGGAGCATGACTCTGAGCCTCTTTGAAGGGAAACAGAGAAGGATTGTTTGGAAATGAGAATGATACACATTTCATCAGTATCCTGCTTAAATCCCTCTCGTAATTTTTTTTTAAAAAAAACTAACTAATGGGAAATCATCAAGGGACATGGTGGCTCAGTGGCTAAGATGCTGAGTTGTCAATCAGAAATGTCAGCAGTTTGGCAGTTTGAACCCCTAGCACCGCGTAACAGAATGAGCTCTCATTACGTTTTCCAGCTTCTGCCGACCTAGCAGTTCGAAAGCATGTAAAGATGCAAGTAGAAAAAATAGGAACCATCTTTGGTGGGAAGGTAACAGCATTCCATGCGCCTTCGGCATTTAGTCATGCCGGCCACATGACCATGGAGATGTCTTAAGACAGTGCTGCCTCTTTGGCTTTGAAACAGATATGAGCACCGCCCCCTAGAGTCAGGAATGACTAGCACATATGTGCGAGGGGAACATTTACCTTTACCTAATAATGCAATTGTTTACTAATAGGCGCAGACATCCTGATGCCATAGGATTAATCCAAGTAATAGCAATAGCAATAGTAGTTAGACTTATATACCGCTTCATGGGCTTTCAGCCCTCTCTAAGAGGTTTACAGAGTCAGCATATCACCCCCACAGTCTGGGTCCTCATTTCATCCACCTCAGAAGGATGGAAGGCTGCGTCAACCTTGAGCCAGTGAGATTTGAACCGCTGAACTGCGGATAACAGTCAGCTGAAGTGGCCTGCAGTACTGCACCCTAACCACTGCGCCACCTCGGCTCTTAGTAATCAACTGTTAGAGTTCACAAAAGACCGTGGCATGACAAAACCGCGCTTGTCACTGCGGTTTAGTCGGGCACGGTTTTGTCGGTCACCCTTTTGTCGGTGAACTCAAAAGACAGCATATTACATGCTCTTACCTAAGGGGAAATCCCTAGTTATATATTAACATTTGTCTTGTTCAGTGAAGAAACCTGATGCAAGACAAATGTTATTTATAACAGGATCTCTTAGTGTGCAATTAAGGGTCAGTGAAATGTGAATGTATCAAAAATTGAACGCACAAATACATCCATAATGTTACACTGATAGAGTGCTGTCTGGACTAAATCCACTTAATATGTTAAGTGACACAGCATTGTTTTCAGTAAAACTGAATATTGTGCAATGATTAAAATCAATTCAATTGATGTACATGTTGATAAAAAAAGAAATAATAGTTGACTCTATCAAGTAAATGTTGGTGACTGAACACTTATTATGTGCAGTCTGATTCTTAACTTAAAAAGATGACATTGAATCAAAATTAAATCAAGCCATACTGCTGCAGAAATATTGGAATTCCATTAATAAGTAACATTCATATTTTATCTTCTCATCTCAACTAATATGTCTAAACAGGGTTGAGTTTTTTCAAATGGTACATTGAGTTTAATTGAGAACTGACAAGTATTGTTGGCACGCTGGATATCTGAATAAAATTATGATTGCTGAATTAATAAAAAGTTAGTACGCATTAATGATTCATCTCTTAAATAAACAACAATAAAATTGATTCCCCCCCCCCTTTTTAAAGGGTCTCATACATATTCAGTTTTAAAATAAAAATGTCAAACATTAACAAGAAAAAAAAACAGTAAACATCATAAAGTTCCATCAAATTATAGTCCCTCTGTTTTTTTTCCCCCAGAAAACATTATGTTCTCCTTGATGGGGCATAATATTACATTTCATTATCTATGTTAAAATCTCCATAAATTTCCATTTCTTGTACAAAGCAAGTGATTATTTGGGAAATGTCAAAATTGTTTTCCCAGCCTTGTTTGGAATCCCACTTTCTGTCAAGATATGACTAACTGCCAGCCGAAAATTAGCATTTCAAGTGCTCTTAATTATTTTCCTCCAAAATAAGAAAAAATAGAACTGTAAAAGAAACATAGGAACAATATCACATTAGAGGTTAGTGGACAGGAGGACATGAAGGTGGCCACAGTTTCCTGCTTTGTCCTGGAAATATTTCAAGGTGGTTCTAATTTTTTTTATATACTAAGTTTTTTTTATCTCTGCAGGTTTTTAACCTTTCTCTTTCATATTCCTTTATTTTCAAAGTGAATTTGTGGAAAGGACCTATTTTAAAAAAAGTATTGTTTTATTGTGCAGCAACATTGTGTAGGTGGTAAATTCCTCTTTGAATAAGAAGTATTTACCTAATCAGCATCCCTTATAAAACTTTTTTACTTGTGACAGCTTGATGGGGGTTGTTGTTAGTTGCAACTGAGAACTTTGCCATCTTCAATCCGACCTAAGCATACTATATAAAGTTATCCGCTATAATGTCCTACCTGTCAATGTATTTAACCACAACAACACATGAGCCCACAATAGATACAAACTAGGGGTGGGTTCCTGCCAGTTCTAACCTCTTATATAGAAGAGTTTCCACAAATCTACTGTGCCGTTTAGAACTGGCTCCCTCCCCCTGCCCGTCCGCACAACATCAAGATGAAGAGCGAGAGGAGGAATTCTGGGAGTTGAAGTCCACAAGTCTTAAAGCTGTCAAGTTTGAACACCCCTGGGATTTTTTTTCTAAAGGGTTAGGGGTGCAAGGGTCTTGTAACTTGACAGCTTTAAGACTTGTGTGCTTCAAATGCCAGAGTTTCTGAGCCAACATTTTGGTTGCTAAGCAAGAGCGTTGTTAAGTGAGTTTCACCACATTTTACAAGTTGGCCACCCCCAACCAGTCACATGGCTGGCAAGCTACTCCCACCAAGTCACATGGTTGGCAAACCACTCCCACCCAGTCACATGGCTGGCAAGCCACTCCTACAAAGCAGGCCACACCTACAGAAGAGGTTCCAAAAATTTTTGAAACCCACCACTGATACAAACTTATGGTAAACCGCTCCAAACATGATTGCAGAAAATATGACTTCAGTAACAGAATTGACAAATGCACTACCTGACTCTGTGGTTTCTTCCCCAAACCCTCAAAACTTTAACCTTAGGGTATATACTGTCGACCTCATCCCATTCCTAAGAGGTCTTTAAAGGGCGTGCATAAGTGCACCAGTGTGCCTACCAACCCTGTCCTAATATTCCCTTGTATTCATATTCATTTCATGTATTCATAATCATCTCTATACTTGTATCTGTTATCTAATTCATACTGGACAAAATATAAACAAACAAACAAAGAAACAAACAAATTGTTTCTGACCCATCACGACCCAATGGACAATGTTCCTCCAGGCCTTCCTGTCCTCTACCATTCTCTGGAGTCCATTTAATATCATGCCTACTGTTTTGGTGACTCCATCCAGCCACCTCATTCTCTGCTGTCCTCTTCTTCTTTTGCCCTCAATCGTTCCCAGCATTAGGCTCTTTCTCCAGTGAGTCCTTCCATCTCATTAGGTGGCCAAAGTATTTGAGTTTCCTCTTCATGATCTGACCTTCCAAAGACCGCTGAGGGAGGAAGGAGTGATAAAAAGTAAAAATGGTTACCAGTAATTACATGATTGATTTTTTAAAAATGTATCACATATTCCTCTATCCTAGCTTCATTCAAAAAATTCTTGGTTCCACAAGGGAATCCTTGCTTTGGATACCAGTAAAAAGAACATTTTGTGTCTGAGAATTACTGCAGACTTCCCCCCATCCCCTTTGATGTATCCCTACATCAAATTCAGAGTGAGGTCATGTGGATAATATCCATAAGTGCAAGGATTATTGTGACTGCACTCATATGGAATATTTATTTTGTGTCTGTGACAATTCACCATGGCCAACTCATTGTGGCCCAATTCACTGAGGGAGAAAAGTTACACAAATATCAAAGAAATGGTGGAATAGAATAATTTAAAAAGAATGGAGAAGGAGGGATAGAATGAAATGTGATGGACAAATATTACAATATTTTTTAAATTTTATTTTAAATAATTAAATTGAATAGTTATATTGTTCTGTGGCAAGTTGTCCCATGGTGAGTTAGCTCTGGTGAGTTGGCTGTAGCAAATTGGCTGTGATGAGATAGTTGAGTTAATTGAGATTCTGGTTTATTCTATGGAATACGTCAACGGAATTAGTTTCTTAAATAAAAAGTGTCAATGCAATTCCACAATTATAATATGCATCTGGTGCAGTGGTGGGATTTAAATAATTGAACAACCGGTTCTCTGTCCTAATGACCAGCTGGGTAGGTGGGGCTTGGTGGTCATGTGTCTGGGTGGGTGTGGCCAACTCAATGTCACTCACGTCAATAGGTGCTTCGCCTTAGCTGTTACAATGTCATAAGGGTTAACTGGAGAGGCAGTTTCTGTAAGCAGGGCAATAAAGATTAGGCTAGAAACAGCACCAGAATGTTTCCTCCCTGTCTTCCTTACAGGATTAGCCCTGTAAAGTGGGGGGAAATACAAAATGAGATTTCTTCCAACAACCGGTTCTCCGAACTGCTTAGAAAGTTAACAACCGGTTCTCCTGAATAGGTGTGGGCTGGCTAAATCCCACCACGGATCTGGTCCAAAGGTGTAATATTCATTTATCTTCTAAATTGCATCTTCAATTTTAGAATTTTTAGCAGTATTCCTTTGTATTAGAAGAATATAATGTCCCAGTATTGCAATTTTCTACATATTCTATCAGTCTGATGAGGTAGACAAGTCTAAGAAAAATGTATAAATAAAAATATTATATAATATTTAATTATCGATATAGATAAAGAATTTCTCAAAGGACTATCATGCAGATGACAATCATTCCATTTCATATTTAAAGTCCAAGTTAAGCAAATGATATAAATTATACTATTTTATAAAAATGAATTTGTAATTCAAAGCTGAACATAAAGTAGCCTGTTACTTAGTTGGAGATTAGCACTACAGTTCTACGTCAGTTGAAATGAAAATATCTCTGCTAATTTCCAGAAGTTGTGACTATTGTTGTCCTGTTAGAAAACCTCCTTAAGGGGAGAATTCCTGTAAATAGCACTACCACCAGAAATCATTAACTCTTCCACTTCAATCTGAGCTCAGATTTTAAAAAGAAAATGCATTTAAAGAAGAGGCTCTTTCGAAAAGTCATGTTCTGAGTATCTACTAGGATAACATATTTTCATTCTATTTTCAACTGTAATGTATTCTCCAATCCCCTGCTTAACATATAATGGGATTGGGTTAGGGTGATATTCATCCCATTATTTTTCAAACAGTAAAAAGAAAATACTGTGATTTAATCATCTTTTTTTTGGCTTTTACTTCAACATTTCATCAAATGTTCAGCATCACCAGAACATAGAGGGAATATATGCCAGTAGTAATTTACCTTCATCATATGAAAAGACACAGGTTTTTATGCTTTTAATGGATTAGATGCCAGAAAAACCTCTGAGATTGAAAAGTTATTTTCAAACTGAGTCGGATCATACTTATTCCATGGGTAGCTGAGCTGATTGATTGAGATGTATTGTCTGCAGTATGAGGTAAGGGTTCCTTTTTCCTGAACCACTTTGATTAAAGCATTTGCTGTGAAGATTCTCTGAAATGTGAAGAATTTCTGCATTATTCAAGCTCCTGTTTTTCCATACTCAATCATATAAATAGCCTCTACTGACAGAAGGTGTTTTTTTGCTTCATATACCCTCCATGTTTAGAAGATGATGGGCACAATACAAAGGGGACCATTGTCAGGAAACATTTTCATATTCCTCAACTTCATATAAGAATTCTGCCTTCATGTGAAATTCCTGAATGGAATATTCTCATTTTCAGCTTTCCATGAAGTGTTTTGGATCCTGGAAAATAGGATAGTTATAGAAGTTACTGTCTCGGTGTCAGTGTTCACATAACTGTATTTTTCATGAGGGAACTGTAAAATGTTGAAGGCAAGATTTTAATGAGCTACAGGAAGTTCTCGAGTTAGTTTATTGCCCAGTTCATAGTTATGTTGTGTAGCTGTGTATAAAATCAAATACGTTATCTATGGCCTGGCATGTACGCTTGTAATAAATATCTAGATTTTATATTTTGCTTCAATATTGTTGTAATATATGTTGGAGAATCACCATTTAGGGAATCATGCTCAATATCCTTAATGATTAATGCATCCCAAAACAACCCATTTCATTCCAGGATAATGAACAACAAAGATTGATGTCTTCTCTTCCAATATAATAAACTTTCCCCACCCACCCACAACCCCTAGTTACTATGAAAATAATATCATCACTTGAAAAATATGGAATATTTTTACCAATTTATGCACACTGCCCAGGGATTTGAGCACAAATAGTATCACAAAATGAGACTGATCTCGATAGAAGCAACATCTAAGCCAATACTTTTCAATACATTAATGACACCAAACTGGCAGGAATAGCCAACACTCCAGAAGACAGACTTAAGATACAGAAGAATCTTGACAGACTTGAACACTGGTCCCTACCTAACAAAATGAAATTCAATGGTGAAAAAAAGTAAGGTTCTACATATAGGCAAGGAAAACCAAATGCATAGGGACAGACTAGGAAGTACCGGGCTCAATAGTAGTAACTGAGAGATGGAGCTTGGAGTCCTAGTGGACAATCACTTAAATATGAGCCAGCAGTGTGCTGCAGCTGCCAAAAAAAAACCTAAAACATTCCTTGGCTGCATTAACAAAGGGATAGAATCAAGGTCATGTAAAGTGTTGATACCACTTTATAATGCCTTGGTAAGACCGCACATGGAATATTGCATCCAGTTTTGGTCACCACCATATAAAAAAGATGTTGAGATTCTAGAAAGAAGGCAAAGAAGAACAAAAAAGATGATCAGGGGACTGAAGGTTAATCCATATGAAGAATGGTTGCAGGAATAAGATTAAATGAAAAGGAGGACTATGAGTGACATGATAGCAGTGTTCCAATATCTAGAATAGAATAGAATAGAATAGAATAGAATAGAATAGAATAGAATAGAATTCTTTATTGGCCAAATGTGATTGGACATAGAAGGAATTTTTCTTTGGTGCATACAAAAGATACAACACTTAGTGATAGTCAAGAGTACTGACCAGCTATCAAATCATACTAGTAAACAAATAAAACAATATAAATTGAAACATACAAGCAACATGGTTATAGTCATAAGTGGGAAGAGATGGATATTATCAAGGAAGAGAAGAACAATAGTAATACAGTCTTAGTAAATTATTTGACAGAATTGTGGGAAATAGTTGTTAGGTAGTGATGGCATTCAGGAAAAAAAAACTGTCTTTGTGTCTAGTTGTTCTGGTGTGCAGTGCCCTATAGCGTTGTTTTAAGGGCAGAAGTTGAAAAAAATTATGTCCAGGATGTGACGGGTCTGTAGATATTTTCACAGCCACAAAGGGGCTGCCACAAAGTATGGGGTGGGGTGTCAACCTATTCTCCAAAACAACTGGAAGCGGGACAAGAAGCAATGGGTGGAGTCTAATCAAGAAGACAAGCAACCTGAGAGTGAGAACAATTAATCAGTGGAACAACTTGCCCCCAGAAATTGTTGGTGCCCCAACACTAGAGATTTTTAAGAAGAGATTGGAATAGTCAATTGTCTGAAATGTTATTGGGTCCCCTGCCTGAGCAGAGTTCTTCCAAGGTCCCTTCCAACTCTGTTACTGTGTTATTCTCTAAGCAAGGATCCTAGGACCTAGGTTGTATTCCTGCTGGACCTCTTTGCAATGGGATGGAACAAAGACTTCATTTCTTTTTGATGAGCTTAACCACATGCTCCTTTTTTCGTGTTTTCCATAGTTTATCCTGGACACGCTAATATTGCTTCTTCACAGTACTGCTTTGGACATGCATATTAGGGGGGGAAATGAGGTTGACTTTGTTAAATGGAAAATATTTCCCAGTTTTGCTGACTTCTCTTTTCAGCATAATAGGTAATGATGAATGAGACAGTAGCCTTTTTATAGCCAGTTGTCATGCTTCATGTACTATGTTTTCCAAGGCAAAAAGGTCAATGTTTGAAACACTGGATGCAAATTTCCAACAGCCTAAAATAAAAGGCATATAAAATATGACTTCAGTCATGCCAACCATAGGGAATAAGTGCAATCAATGATATTTTGCTGTGCTTAGCAACCTGCTGTGCTGTACAAATAGAAGCAATTTCCATAGACAAGGATTCTAGCATTTCCTGTGGGGTATAAATTTGCTTGATCTCCTTGATTTTTTTTTTAAAAAAGACCTTCTTTCCCTTAGCATAGATGCTGGTTCGTTGCCTAACTTCATTTGTAGAATCATGAATATTGTTTTAAATATTTTGTATTTTTATCCATTAGGCAATATGGATATAATTCCATAAAGAAAGACCTGTCAGAGAAAAGCAACCTTATCATACATTAGGTCATTCTTCGATTTAGTCTTTTCTAGCCAATCTTGATTGGCAGCATCTTTTTAGGGTTTTGGACAATCCCATTTGTCCTGAGTAAATATAAATATCTTGAATTATATACAGTATATATGGAAATCAGTGGTGGGTTCCTACCAGTTTCGACTGGTTAAGCCAAACTAGCACTGGTTTGCGGTCTGCATTGCTGGAACCGGCAGCAACTCAGGACTGTCATGCCCCTGAACTGGTTCTCCGGGTGACACCTACAGCGACACCATCTTGTTTTTTGCTTCTGCGCATGTGCAGAACAATTTTATTGTGCTGCACATGTGCACAAAGCACGCATCAAGCATGCACATGTGCAGCATGCACACAAGCAAACCAGCAGTAGTGGCTGCCGGAACCCATTCCTGGTGGAGATATCTATATCTATATCTGTTCTGACCCTCCTCTTCGCTCATTCACAAACGACAGCCAGACAGAACTTCAAAGGAAATATCTTTATCACTTCCGGCTCAAGCTGGCTGAGAGCCCAAAATAAACATAGATAAAGTCTCTGGCAAAAAGTTACACAGCAAATGCAAAAACAAAACTCTTACAGCAAACCAGGTTTACAGAAAGCAAATCACTTATCCAAGTGCCTCTTTGAATCATGGAACTGAACTCACGAACAAATGAACGACGAACGACATTGACTTCTGCCACTAAGGCGTGGCACCATCCGTCTTTTATCTGCAGGAGAAGATCCTAACGAGCAACAGCTGCTCATTATCCTGCATCCTGAAACAACTCACAGATTTCTGCTGAGTCACAACATATATCTACATCTACATCTACATCTACATCTACATCTACATCTACATCTACATCTACATCTACATCTACATCTACATCTACATCTATCTATATCTATATCTATATCTATATCTATATCTATATCTATATCTATATCTATATCTATATCTATATCTATATCTATATCTATATCTATATCTATATCTATATCTAATCTCTCTCTCTCTCTCTCTCTCTCTCTGTGTGTGTGTGTGTGTGTGTGTGTAAAGGTGGAAAGAGGAAGTGAAAGGGAAGGGGAGAAAGGGAAAATGGAATGAAATGGAGAAGGGGAGAAGGAAAAGGAAGGAGAAAAGGGAAAGAGGGAATGGAATGGAGGAGCGGGGGAAGGAAGGTGGGTGAGTGTAGTTGAGTAGAGTGGAGTAAAGTGAAGTGAAGTAAAGTAAAGTAAAGCTAAATTAAGTAAAATAAGCTAAGGTAAGCTAAACTAAGTTAAGTTAAGTTAAGTTATAAGAGTGTTTCTGAAATCCATGAAAATGAGGCAAACTATCTGTTCATTACCAAGATATAGGGTTACTTTATTCTTGACAAAAATATTGTCTAAATTGATGAGAGAGAGGAGAAGGGAGGGAAGGAGAGAGAGAGAGAGAGAGAGAGAGAGAGAGAGAGAGAGAGAGAGAGAGAGAGAGAGAGAGAACATTGTGATGGTACACAAGGAACAGAAGTAAGTGGTGGTGATAGCTATAGTGGTGCCATGTGACAGCAACATCAGGAAGGAGTATGAGAAGATATATGATGTGTACCATGCAATGATATCTTTTAAATGATTGCAATATTAGCATACATCCTGCTGAAATAGCAAAAGAATGCACGCTAAACAAAGATTTTTCCCCACTATTAGAAGGAGATCCAAAAAAGTCAAGAGCCTTTGACACATTCAGTGGGAAGGGGCAGATGGCCCAGATCACACCGGCAGACAAGAAAGTGACTTTAATGCTTTGTCCATTCCTGCAGACCCTTTCTGTAATGAATATAATTAATTACAGAAAGTGATGATGCAGCTACATGCTATACATTCAGGATAATGAATACTTTAGCCCTCAGCATGTCTGAATACATTTCCATATATTTAGAAATATAATCTCCAAAGGACAAAACAATCATAACCTAGATCTGCATATTATTTTTTCTATGTGGCATCAGGGTCCCCCCTCCCTTTACAAGGCCTGTGAGTGGAGCTGCCTGACTAAGATAAATTGGTTCCATCCTATACTTGCCAAGTTATCAACTTTTTCAAAACAGAATTGTCTTTAACTACAAAGCAATTAGCATGCCAGAAAATGTCTAAGGCAAGATGTGTATTCTGTGAAACTCAGCAGCTGATTATGAGCAGAAGTTATTTTTGAAAGACAATGGTTAAATCAAGAAACAATTCAGACTAATGCAAGCACAATTCAGCTTAGAGTATTAATCCACTATTTTGGAAAGTTTCCAAATATGTCTAAAGATTGATCAACCAGAGCTTTAGATTTACACCAAGAAATATAAGAGGATTATGGGAGAGAAATCGAGTGTCAGGCCTGCAGCCATCTTTTCTTTTGGATCTTTGGCCTGGCACACTTTCTATTCCAAATACCATGTAGAATTAAATCAGAGTCGAAGGCAAAACTATGATTAAAGTTCCAATTTAATAAAGCAGGCATGTTGGCACATAGCTATGGGGATTCCAACTCTGGAAGTTACATCAGAATCCCACCCAGTTAAATGTTCATGATCTTGTCCCCACACCCACAGTCCATCACACGGTCCAATCTTCTTCTTCCACGCTGGCATCCATGCCCAGCTTCTTCCGGTCAGGTGTACTGGTGTGGAGACAAAGGATGACCTTGCTTCTAGTAAAGAATGAAAAACAATACATTCCAAAATCCTACTCCTTCTATTCCCCCCTCCCACTGACTATACTTAAAGAAACAGCATAATGAAATTAGAGAAAGTGTGGCAGGCCAAAATTCTAAAAAGGAATATAAATGCAGGCCTGACACTATTATTCTACTATCCATTTTCTATTGTGGGAAAATGGGAGGGGGAGATTGTACGGATGCTATGTAGCCATAAAAAAATTCTTTCTAGAAAGCCAAGGTCATCCTTTGTCTTTGCACTTCTGCACCGGACTGGAAATGGATGGGTGGAACTGCCAGCATAACAGTGGAAGATTGGACCATGTGATGGATTTGTGGGTGTGAGGGCAGGATCTTGAACTTTTAACTGGGTGGGAAAACTGGAAAGCCTTCAGATTCGGGTTTTCCCAGATGTGCCAGAGGTCCCTCTTTTTATTTTCTTTATATTCTTTTCAAATTGAGAAATCTGGAATGCATAACTACCTGAATTGCAAAAGCTTTTTGGATTGTCTGAAATAGATTGTCCATTTGTCTTTGTTATGTGTTCATTGGTAAACATATACAATATACCAGGAAGCATCACTATTATGAGTTTGCTGTAAGGGTGGGCCATATCAGACATTGTACAGCATATTGGTCTAGGCCAGAAATCAATTCTGAGGGACATTTTCAAAAATGTAACAGCAGAAATCACTGCCGTAAACATGTGCAAAGCACTTTTTCTTTTTCAAAGATTTATAAAACAAATAACTATAGGACATTACAGCAATGCTAATGAACACTAGGTAGACAAAGCCCAGCATGGGAAAACTCATCACAGCCAACTCTCCACTGCCAACTCTCCATGGCCAACTCTCCACGGGACAACTCGTTGTAGGACAATTTAACAATTCAATTTCATTATTTAAAATAATTTAAAATATATTCTAATTTCATTTTGTTCCTCCTTTTGCATCCTTTCTTTAATGATTCTATTACACTATATCTTTGATATTAGTGTAACACTTGTCCTGCAACAAGTTGTTTCCACAGCAAGTTGGCCATGTAGAGTTGGCTATGTAGAGTTGGCCATGGTGAATTGGTAGTAGCGAATCAGCTGCATCGAGTTGGCCATGACTAGTTGGCCATGCAAATTGTCATACTTTCTCATCTTTCATATCCTATGAGTATGACATGATTCCTTAATGCAACCTTAACTTTCATCTGAGTTTCCGTATGGACATCCTAATTAATTCTTAATAGTCATGATGTGCTCAGGTATCATCATTTGGTCATTTTTCAACAGGTATCATCTGAACCAGGCATAGGGTTTCTGAATTAGACAAATAGCTTTGATTCTGAATCCTCGCTGGAAGCAAAACATAGAAAAGAGCCAACTGTGGTCTGTGGGTCTTAAAAAGACAATGCCAACTTTGTGGGGACTCCTTCAGCTGGAGTACTTCAAACTGCAATTGCAAATTTCAAGAGTTTCAATATCAGCTAAAAAGCTAAAATGACTTTAAGCCTTAGCCAAAGCAGTGGAGTAAAATCCACGGGTGTTATTTTGCCATGCTAAAATATCAGCATGAGGTTTGTGGCTTTGAAAGCACCGTAAATGCTAAAAAGGCTTTATTAGGCAATGCCTAGCAAGGCCTTTGGCGAGGATGATTGGTGTTCCTTTTCTTCACCTTCCTTGTTTCCATGGAGGTTTGTTTGTTTGTTTGTTTGTTTTTCCATCTTTGTTTCTTTGCATTTCTTATATTGTTACCTTTCTTAAAAAAAAGTTTTTAATAATTTAGAAATCATCCAGAGTCACCGGAATGGGCAGCCTGTGAATTTAATAAATATTTATTATTGCTAAATAATGTTATTGTATTCACTTTTAATAAAACCATCATATACACAGGGAATATCCACAGATAAGACATAGATAACAAGATGAGAGCAACATTAATGTTATACCCCTTTTAGGCAGCCTGCACTGGTTCAAGGTACTAATTAGGACCTTTAAAGCGCTCCATGGCTTAGGCCCAGGGTACCTGTGAGACCACCTACTGCCACCAGTAGCCTCCCACCATCCAGTGCGATCCCACAGAGTTGGCCTCCTCAGGGTGCCGTCAACCAGGCAGTGTCGGCTAGCGACCCCCAGGGGGAGAGCCTTCTCTATGGGAGCACCTTCCCTCTGGAATGAGCTGCCCCTGGAGCTTCATATAATCCCCGACCTCCAGTCCTTCCGACGCATGCTAAAAATTTGGCTTTTCCAGCAAGCCAGCCTGGCCTGAACAAAACAAAACAAATTATTGATCATTGTTAATTTGAATTTGAATTTTTTTTAAAAAAATGTTATTGTCAATTCTAATTGGGTTTCTTTGGGATATTCTATTTAATTTTTTTAAAAAACTTTTGTATTATATGTTTCTTTTAATGTTGTACGCTGCCCTGAGTCCTTGGGAGAAGGGCAACATATAAATCTAATAAACCAAACCAAACCAAACCAAACCATTCAGTAGAGGGCTCTATAATTAGAGTTCAGAATTTTACATCCTATATAGTTGTTCCCCTTCCTGCTATGCTGTCCTTCAGATTATTCTGACTAATGTATAACACCTTTTCCGGTAAGTCTGTACTAAAATATGTCCCATGTTGGTCATATTTTATAGTTCTGCAAAATATAAGGGTTGTAAATAGCATCACATCCTATTAGTAGCTTGGATGAAACCCAAATATTTGAATAATTGCCAAGGACATTTTACCAAATATATCACCATTAACATACATCTATTTACCCTGCCTTCTCCAGCTATTGGGCTTAGGAGTATATGTTGTTTATAGTTATTGCCTTGCAGTTATCAAAAGTTTACGTGAGGGCATACCAGGCTATCTATCCTGTTGTCTGCCAGGTGTCCAGCCTTGGAAAAGAACTTCTAAAGAAAAGAGATAACCCTCTTGAGCTAAACTGTGTGAGTAAATGGCTAATTAACGGAGGAGAGTTACAGAGGCTTGTGGGAAAGCTAAAAGTTTTAACTAGCTATAGTATGCACAAGGCATCAGAAGATAATCCATTTTATGCTGGGAAAAACGGGGCAGGCCACTTCAGTCCCTCGCCATTAAATTCATTCTTCTCCAATGATGCAGAAGTTACATAGAAAATGCACACAAGTCCCTTGGGAAAGAAATAATTGTCCAACTTCATTCATACTATCTCAGTCAGATGGGTTCTTTTTTGTAAAGTTCTTTAAAAAGCAACAGACTGTACTTTCCAGTCAGTTAGTAAGCTGACAAAGGTTAGATTTTGAATGCAGAAATATAAATGTCTAAGGTCTACAGGTGCAGATTCTTTAATATGAGCCTTTTTAAAGTTTTTTTTTTTTTTTGCATAGAATCATAGCAAGCATAACAATCCAACTTTGTGGTTTATTCAGATGCCTAGAAAATAAAAGTGGCAACCAAAAACTGTTGTTATCTTGGATTATTCATGAACCTTTATTTTTGTTGCAAAGACAAGAAATGTACATAGTGACTTCCTCTTATTTCTGTCTCAAAGTATTTTTTTTAATCATGCATTGCTTCCATAAGTTTAATAAATTGAGTTAAGGGTAAGGTGCGCTGTGTAGGCTGAACAGCAGAATTTTTCTAGGCCCAAAGCAGATGTCTCTAACAAATCCAGCAGCATGTCTATTGTCTTCTTCTGCTTTTCAGCTGATTGGCTATAGTTTCTCTTTTTTAGGGTCAATATATTTGGAAGGAAAACTTTGAAATATGGATGGGAAAATGAGTATCACAAATCGTGGGTGGCATATTTTATTTCTAGATAAGTAAGGATAAGAGTAGGACTGGTTAATACTTAAAACCTGTGTTCCACATCTTTCAACTTCCACAAAAATCAAGCTTACTTCTGGATATAGATTGTTATAAGGTTATAAAATATTATGAAATGCAAAATACAAAAGTAAATAAAAGAGCAGTGAGAGGGAAGGGGAAAGGAGAGAGAGAAGTGGGGGAAAGATAGGGGGAAAAGAAAAGAAACATTGACTTCCGACTCTCTCTGTTGGAATAGAACAAGGCATTAACATCAAATCACAGCCTTTTGTTTTTCTAATCTATAAAAGTCAAAGTTACATTCTTTTCCACATCAAGCACAGAATTCAGAAGCGGTTTCCACGTGGAAACAAAAGTACTTAGGTTCTTTTCATTAATCAGAGTAGTCAGTTTTGCCATTTATGGATATAGATGAATGCAAAGGAATAAAAATTCTTCTCCTTCAAATATTCTTCCCCCACCCTCCAAATTCATATCTTCATATTCTATTGTTAACATAACAACAGTGGCCATTACATTCTATGAGGCTGTAGGAAGCTTTTGACAATACCACTACCACTATCAACAACAAGAAAACCTGAAGAAACTTGTCATCCTTACTCTAGCACCAGATTATCTGATTCTAGCTGACTGCATTTCTTCATCCTATTAAGAATATTCTAGAATATTAAAGTCCTAGAGGAGATCAACCCTGACTGTTCTTTAGAAGGCCAGATCCTGAAGAAGAAACTCAAATACTTTGACCACCTAATGAGAAGGAAGGACTCATTGGAGAAGAGCCTAATGCTGGGAAAGACTGAGGGCAAAATAAGACAGAGAATGAGGCGGCTGGATGGAGTCACTGAAGTGGGCGGTGTGACCTTAAATGGACTGGGGGATGGTAGAGGACAAGAAGGCCTGGAGGAATATTGCCCAAGGGGTTACAATGGGCCAGACACGACTTTGCAACTAACAACAACAATAACAACAACAACAATATATTAAATACAGTATATTAAATAACAAAACATATTGGTATCCCTTCATCAAACTCATTGGTAAGGACAATTGAGCCATTTTAAATTTAAATCTTGAATAAATCCCCCTAATGATTCATTACTGGTCTTTTGATAGGATAATTCAAAGTTATCCCTAGAGTGTCCTTCACACTTTCACCTGTGAATCTCCCTTGTCTCCATTGGAACTGAAGCTTAATGGGCATTTAAAATTGTGCATTGACCAATTGCCAGGTCAATTCCATGTAAGAATTTTCTTAACAATTCAAATGTGTAGTTGTACCTCTTGCTATAGAAGTACTCATTTTGTCCCCGAAGAAAGTAAATAATGGGAGAAATGATAGTGATGAGTAAAATTATTCCTGCTAGGGAGAAAGTACCATAAAGAAAGTAGCCTTCCGTTGAAGTTATTAAAATTATAATGGGAAATGCATTCTTAGGCAGCACACTTCTAGTCCAACCCCCTACCTAGGCAGGAAACCCTATACATTTCAGACAAATGGCTGTCCAACATCTTCTTGGGGCATTCACAACTTCTGGAGGCAAGCTGTTCCACTGATGAATTGTTCTCACTGTCAGGAAATTTCTCCTCAATTCTAAGTTGCTTCTCTCCTTGATCAGTTTCCACCCATTGCTTCTTCTTCTACCCTCAGGTGCTTTGGAGAATAGTTTGACTCCCTCTTCTTTGTGGCAACCCCTGAGATATTGGAACACTGCTATCATGTCTCCTCTAGTCCTTCTTTTCATCACACTAGACATACCCAGTTCCTGCAACCATTCTTCATGTGTTTTAGCCTCCAGTCCCCTAATCATCTTTGTTGCTCCTCTCTGCACTCTTTCTAGAGTCTCAATATCTTTTCTACAACGTCATTGACTTAATCATTGAAGAGTGGACAACATTTGTCTGGAATTATGCAGCCGTGATGGCGAACCTATGGCATGTGTGCCAGAGGTGGCACGCAGAGCCCTCTCTGTGGGCGCGTGCACTGCTGCCAACTGCTTTTTGGGTTTCTGGTGCCAGCCACCGGTTCTTCAGGTTTATAGTGCCTCAAGTACTCTGGAGCACACAGAGACCAGCTGGCTGGCATGCATGGCGTGCCAGAAACCCAAAGACCAGCACATGCGCACTGGCCAGCTGGGCTTTGGGTTTCCGGTGGTCCAGCACAAGTTTGTATGTTCCAGTTTTGGGCACTTGGTGCTGAAAAGGTTCGCATCACTGTGATATAGGATCTCCTTCTTGAGCAGTGGGTTGGATTAGAAGACCTCCAAGGTCTCCTTTCCAACTCTGTTATTCCGTTATTCTGTTTCAATGATGCACATTTTTCTCCACAATTTCCTGGAACACCGTACTGTTTTGTGCACAATTTTCCTTAAATAAAAGTGCATGGACATCTATCTGTCTATCTGTCTGTCTGTCTGCCTGCCTGCCTGCCAGCCTGCCTGCCAGCCTGCCAGCCTGCCTGCCTGCCTGCCTGCCTGCCTGCCTGCCTGCCTGCCAGCCTGCCTATCTATCTATCTATCTATCTATCTATCTATCTATCTATCTATCTATCTATCTATCTATCTATCTATCTATCTATCTATCTATCTATCATCTATCTATCATCTAGCTATCATCTAGCTATCATCTATCTATCTATCTATCTATCTATCTATCTATCTATCTATCTATCTATCTATCTATCTATCTATCTATCTATCATCTGTATCTATCTATCTATCATCTATCTATCATCTATCTATCATCTATCTATCTATCTATCTATCTATCTATCTATCTATCTATCTATCTATCTATCTATCTATCTATCTATCTATCTATCTCTGAAGCTGCCCCTTATATCATAATGTTTGGAAAATAATGGATTTGGAGATGCATCCATGCTGGCTAATTTTGAACAGGATTAGGGTTAAGCAAATCTGCCTCATATCTTTAATTCTGGATTATAAATACTGTTGTTTAGCCTCTCATCTGTGGCTATGTAAAAATATACTTTCTCAAAATTCCTTTGAAGTCCTAAACTGTAGATGGCAGTAACAGCTAACTATTAGCTACGATTCTGGCTTGTGCAAAACTAGTGCACATTAATCATACATACAGAAAATTT
The DNA here is from genome assembly GCF_009769535.1 of Thamnophis elegans. Lineage (NCBI taxonomy): Eukaryota > Metazoa > Chordata > Lepidosauria > Squamata > Natricidae > Thamnophis > Thamnophis elegans. The sequence continues at coordinate 54,321,397 of NC_045551.1, read as the reverse complement.
CACAAAGTACAACCTGAAAAAGACCTTGCTTTGCCACAATCAATCTTCATTCATTGCTAGATTAAAGCGGTTAGGTATACTTGATTGCTTTAGGTAGAAGATAAAGTTTAAAAGCAACTACATGTATGTTCCCCTTTTAGGGTTCAGTCTGATTGGTAGGTCTGTCTATAAAAATATCTGTCTGTCTCTCCATGTCTACACACAAATGCACTCAATCATCTCATCCTTGGTTATGTTTGGACCACGCGCAGTGTATTCGTTTTAATTGCCATATGCTGACATTTTATCTTTAGTCCATGGCAAAGTACCAACTATAAACCAATTGCGATAGAAAGGAAAACAGCTCATCTGGTATGATTAAAAGAGTATTTCCTTGTATATCATGAACCTCTATCTATACTGAAGCATGGAGGTATGTTCTAAACTGAAAGTGAATGTCAATTATTTTTCTCTTCCCATTTTAGAATGAATTATGATTAATATGTATTAACATCCATTAAGGATTTGACAGTCAACTTCCTTGTGCCAGAATTTAATCCCAGAATAACAGAATCCAGGAGGAAGTACAGGATGTACAGTACTTACTTTGGCAGATAATTGCACATTATGTTTTGGATATTTCTTCTCCTTGTTTGAACAGGGAAGAAATTCTACTACCTTATTTCAAACCATTCAGACCTAATAGTTCTACCTTGCTTGTGTTTGAAGGTCTGGCATTATGAATACTAGGGAAATCAGATTCTGTTTATACGTCTTTCTAGACTTAACATTTCTTTTTCCTATGCTTAACCAGTACAAGCCAACATTAGGGTCAACCATACAATATAGTAAGCTACAAACCATAGTTCACAAACCAGAAAACATTGCTGTTGCACTTAAGGCAGAGTTCTCCAACCTGTCTGGTTTTGCGGACTGGCTGGGGGCGGGGGAAGAGGGGTGGTTTTGTTTGAGCAGTGAGCACGCACCCACACCCCTCCATTTGTCTCAGTGGCAGGCACACGCGCCCTCTGCTCTTGCAAATGGAGCATGTACACTTGCCAACTGCTTGCACAAGTGGAGATGCACACATGCTAGCCCACCACTTCCGTGGCCCCATTCCAAATGCCTCAAGGCATCCCATGGTGGGCCGCAGCTTGGGAATCCCTGACTTAAGGGAACAACTAATGGCCCGAGCAAGCATTGTAGCATGCAGGAACTTCAATGATGTTTTTTTTTCCATAGAAAGTTTTTATTTTCCATTTTCATAACATATAATCACATGCATACTATTACATAGTCAATATCATGTTGTATTATTAAGTACGTACATCAATTCATCTTACCATCAACTACCAAAGGGGAAAAAAAAGAAAAACCCAGTTATTGGCTCTTCTGCTCTCCATACACCATATTTATACCTTATCTGACACTTTCTTCTCCCTCTCTCCTCCCCCTTTCTACATCCTGTCTTTCCTCCATCATTTTCTACTCTACTTCCCCTTCCTTTCTCCTTCTCCTCTCTCCCCTTACCACTCCTTCTTATACACCTCATCTTCCCCCTTCACCCTCTCTCCTATCCCTCTCTTCCTATCTTTCTTCTCTCCTCTGCTTCCCACTCTTCCTCTAATTCACTTGGTGTATTTCAGCTTCTGAGCAAACTCCCTTTTGTGTTGATGGTATTTATAATTCCATTTCAATATACATAAAAAAGAAAAAATAGCAGTATACATGTACAATCATCCAACATCTGTCCTCCAACTTAGTAAACTCCACTCCCTCCCCCCTCCCCCCAACCCCCCAACCTTCCCCCACCCTGACTTCCCAGAACCAATACAAGGTATAAATCTTTAACAAAAACAGTTTAAGATATACTTAAAGAAAAAGTAGAAAGTTAATAACATCTTTGAATTGAGCTTAGTTCCTCCTTGCTAGGCTAACTATAAATAATTTGTATCATTTCTGATCTTAATCATAAGCTATCTGAAATTTCCTAGACCCATATTTATTTTGAATATAGTCAATCCATTTTTCCCAGTCTCATTTATATCTCTCGTTTGAATTAACCTTGAGATATGCAAATATTTTAGCCATCTCTGCTAAGTTTGTGATTTTTCAATGTCCATTCCTGGATAGTAGACAAATCTTCCTTCTTCCAGTATTGTGCCACCAACAATCTAGCTGCAGTTATCAAATGCAAAGTCAAGTTAATCTCTACTGCTGTACAGTCAGTAATTATACATAACAAAAAATAGGTGGGGGGGTAAACTTTATCCTTTTTTTTTTAGAACATTTTGCATAATCCATCGGGAACTTTAATAATGTTGATGTGTATCTGAACTGTGATCAAGGGAACAGAAAATGCTCCATGTGAGCTTTTCTGAACTCATCAGATCAGAGGTGGGTTGCTGCCGGTTCGGCCTGGATCAATGCCCACCCGCCTGGATGCTTCTGTGCATGTGCAGAAGCGGCACATGCATGGGAGTGCACCCAAACAGGTAGTAAAAAAAAATAACAACCCACCTCTGCATTGGATGAAAAGTAGGGATCAAGTATTTTAAAAATAACCAAATGCCCCCTGACCATTTTAAAAATGTTTGGTCCCTTCTAACAATGGGGTATGAGTATCCACTTAGCACACTTAAACAACATATTAAAGATCTGGAAATCCAACAAGATCAAACTGCTCTCCCCAAGAATGTTTATTTGAGCAGTCAAACTTCCCCTTTAAAGCAGCAAGATATTTATATCAAATAACCATCCCCCAAATCCAAAGGGCATTAACCTAAATGCACTGCAACATACTTTCCAGGGCTGATACAAAAATAAATACCACATGAGCTAAGGCTGTGCCCCTGTGGACAAGGGGCCATTGAAACTATAGCTCACATCCTTCTATACTGCATCTTCCTATAAGGACTCCCAGACTCAATTTATATCATCTCACCTAATAAAATATATGGAAAATACCGATCGTTTTTAAGTGCAGCTACTGTTTCAGATCAGTATGAAGTAGTTTCCCTGAATATGGCCAAATTCTGGTGTATGTAAAATTAGCCAAACGTTAATTGTCCACATCCACTACCAATTGCAATATATTATGTCTGTTTTTTTATTTTTACATTTTTACTCTTATTGGTGTTTTAATGAGTTATTTGCTGGTCTGTGACCATAATAAAGATTGTTGTTGTTGTTGTTGTTGTTGTTGTTGTTGTTGTTGTTGTTGTTCTTCTTCTTCTTCTTCTTCTTCTTCTTCTTCTTCTTCTTCTTCTTCTTCTTCTTCTTCTTCTTCTTCTTCTTCCATATCCATTATCGGACGTTGGCGATCATGTTGGCGATCCTATTTTTATCAACAACTGCATGAAAAAGTATTGTTTTGTCCAAATCAGCCCTTAGATTTTGAAGCCATGATGTTCTTCTTCTGCCTGATAATAAAGATTGATTGAGTCAAATGCCACCTGAACTAAATGTTTATGCTGGACATTTTTAGATATAAAGGCACATAAACCTTATGTTCCACTCTTTCTCTAATATTTCCTATTTGTTTTATTGACCAAATATTTTTTACCGAGAAAAAATCCTGGAAATCTTCTCACTGGAAAGATAATATGACTAAAGGAAACGTTGAACAATTTTCTCTAAAATTTTGTCAGGGAATAGCCAATGGATATAAAAATGCTTGCCAACCATTTGGTGATTATCAACATTATATATCTAAAAGCCAAATATTTTTTAAGCTGCAATCCAGATTTGATTGTGGGTGATTCATGGAAAGGTATCTTTTGACCCACCATTTGATTGCATCCCTATTAATTTCCCAACTTCATCCAAATATTTCTGGAGAGAAAGAGTGTAATATACCTCCCACTAGTGTGATTATCATCCCTCTAAGAGTCCTTGTTGAGATGGGAACATAATATTTATTTTCCCCATCCTTCATCCTACCATTGGTGTTCTACAAGGCTAGTTGCAAAATATGGTGTAGAATGATAATGATGTTATCCATTCATCCGTGTCTGACTCTTGGCAATTCTATGGATCTTGCACTACTTCACTGAGTTTTTCCATGCTCTGGCTGGTGTCATGCTCTGACTGATGCTAGCAACTGTATTCATTGGTGGCCTGGTTTTCTTTTATTACTAACTCTTCCAAACATAATTGTTTTTTCCAGTGAATTGTTCCACATGATGTATAGGAGAAGCAAATCCAGGAAAACCTTGAATCTATTGATATTAAATTCCCTTGTTTTCCATAGAGGAAATTAAGAAAAACTTTATCAATACTGAATATGCTCTTTTTTAGATCTTGTTTGCTTCATAAAGTTTAGGAAATGAATCTGCCACATATTCTCTTTGCCACATGGAGTCAAGATCAAATTATCATGCCAGGGAATTTCATTTGCAAATGTAAATGTTTTTTCAGCTATAGGATAGCAAGATATCTTAATGAATACCGGATTTAAAGAAAATTGAAGTCAGAATGAAACTACTGCCTCTGCTGAAGAAGAGTTAAATCAACTGACCCTTTAAGAATGCCCTATTTAGGGTATTTCTCTTATCTTTTATTCTTTCCATTCAGATTTTAATTATTTTATTATTTTGATCATCTATCCAGGAAATGTAATTGCACATGACTGTCTATAAGAAAAAAAAAAGAACAAGATTATCTCATATAGATTCAGCCAGGAAGGACTCTATACATAACTACCAGTACTTTGATAATAGAAATATCATGTAGCATAACAAGTTGGCCCCACAATTATTCATGCTGTCACCTTCTGTACACATTCTTTCATAGAGAAGAGGGGATTGAGTGATTCTCCAAAGCAGCAGAGGACAGGAATGATATAATGGGTGGAAGCTTGTTAAAGGGAGATCCAGCCTAGAAGTAAGGAGACATTTTCTGACACTGAGCACAATTAATCAATGGGATGACTTGCCTTTCCAAGTTGTGGGTGCTCCGTCACACTGAAGGTTTTCAAAATTAGAATAGACAACCTCTGGACTGGGATGGAATAAGCCTTTTTTCCTATGATTTTGTGGATCCAACTTGTTATGCTACATGTTCTATGGACCAGCTGCAATTTCCATGTGATCTTCAAAAGCAGCCCCATCTTGCAATAGCAACAGTATGTAGATTTATATATCACTTCATAGTGCTTTTACAGCCCTTTCTAAGTGGTTTAGCATGTCAACATATTGTCCCCAACAATCTGGCTCCTCATTTCACCAACTTCAGAAGGATGGAAGGCTGAGTCAACCTTGAGCCTTTCAGAATTGAACCCCTAGGCTGAGCAGTGAATTAACCTGCAGTACAGCATTCTAACCACTGAACCACCATGGCTCTTGTATAGACTGTATATAAGTATATAGAGTGGCTTATATTGAGAGTATGTTGCAATAGTCCAAACAAGGAGCAGCTAAGCTTTGATTATGAAAACAGTTTCTAAATCCAGGAGAGACGAGTTAAAAGACAAGGGTTTAAATCTGGTTTTGAGTAAGAGGAAAATAATGTTAGAAAGCATTACTTAACATAAAGAGTAATGGGAACTCGGAACCAACTTCCAGCAGTAATTGTATCATCAGTAACATCATCATACTATATCAGCAGGAACCAATCATCAGCAAATGAGTTTAAACAGGATCGAGAAAAACACATGCCTTGTTGTTGTTGTTAGTTGTGAAGTTGTGTCCGATCCATCGCAACCCCATGGGCCATGTTCCTCCAGGCCTTCCTGTCCTCTGCATCCTCTGGAGTCCATTTAAGCTCATGCCTGCTGCTTCGGTGACTCCATCCAGCCACCTCATTCTCTGCTGTCCCCTTTTTCTTTTGCCCTCAATCGTTCCCAGCATTAGGCTCTTCTCCAGGGAGTCCTTCCTTCTCATCAGCTGACCAAAGTATTTGACTTTCAGCTTCAGGATCTGGCCTTCTAAAGAGCAGTCCGGGTTGATCTCCTCTAGGACTGACCGGTTTGATCACCTTGCAGTCAAAAGGACTCGCAGGAGTCTCCTCCAGCACCATAGTTCAAAGGCCTCAATTCTTTGGCGCTCAGCCTTCCTTATGGTCCAACTTTCGCAGCCATGCATTGTAACTGGGAAAACCTAGAAAAATAATTAAAAAGTAATCATTAAATAAATAAATAAATAAATAAATAAATAAAGAAAGAAAGAAAGAAAGAAAGAAAGAAAGAAAGAAAGAAAGAAAGAAAGAAAGAAAACAAAAACCATAAACTCAAAGGGAAGACTTGATGGACCACTGGTTTTTTTTTTTCCGACATCAGATTTTCTTTTTATACTTCTGTTTCTTATTTGTTAGCCAAGACTAAAACAAACTCATTGTAAAAACGCAGAGATAAGATGTTCATAGACTGACTTCTTCCAACTGGTGATTGGGCTGTTTAATGGACATGAATTGCACACAGCAGGATTGCAAGTGTATCCACCAGGCTAAAGGGACATTTTAAATTCCATCAACGCCAAATGGAGGGCAATACTCTAGCCACTAAAAACAACAGGTGGAGGCTTCACTTTTCCCTGGTGAAGCTCACAACCTGCTGATTGTGCTGCGATTGTAATTAACCTTGATCTAAGCATAAATATGCATCTGATTGCTTTCTGTGTTCATGCACCATCAGTGGCCTGTTGGACAAAGACGCTGCCTAGTTAAGCTTCATTTCCTTCTCCGTCAAAACATAAAAAAGAGGTAGCAGAAGCAACAGGATGTAGGTTTGTCAGCAAAAACCGGTAAATGATGCGTATAAAAGGCAAACAAAGGTAGAAAATGGTTATTTGTACGTACTTATTGCTTAGCCACTGAACTTCAATTTTTCTCCTATTGTTTCCCCTCCCCAAGTCCCATTTTCTCCTAACCTAAACCGAAAATACTGTACAATAGGCTGCATTAAAAAAATCAAATTTAATTTAAAAATACCTTGACATTAATTTATTGCAAACCAGAAACATTAGAGCAGCGTGTAATTTAATCTTCCTTTTAGTTTTCCTTATCAAGTGATTAAGTTGAGGATAACTCTGTTTATTTTCTCAATTAATAACTGACACTTTTTTGCTTCTATAGCGTCGGTAAAACAATGAAGGCATACCACAGCTTCCAGAAAGGACAAAAACTCAACAGAAAAGCAAAAAACAAATATAACACTCTTTGCAAGTATCCAGAAATATTGTTGGAACTGTGAGAAAAATATGACTTTGTTCTTATTTTTTAAAAATCTAAATAGGGCTCAGTGATAATAGTTGTTAAAAGTATTTTGCCATGAATTCCACTGAGAACAAATTGGGAGGAACAGAGTCTGCCTCCAGAGACAGACAGAATAACAGAGTTGGAAGGGACCTTGGAAGTCTACTAGTCCAACCCCCTGATTAGGCAGGAAACCCTACACCAGTTCAGAGAAAGGGTTATCCAACATCTTCTTAAAAACTTCCAGTGTTGGAGCATTCACAATAGCAATAGCAATAGCAGTTAGACTTATATACCGCTTCATAGGGCATTCAGCCCTCTCTAAGCGGTTTACAGAGTGAGCATATCGCCCCCACAGTCTGGGTCCTCATTTCACCCACCTCGGAAGGATGGAAGGCTGAGTGAAGCTTGAGCCGGTGAGATTTGAACCGCTGAACTGCAGATGAAGTGGCCTGCAGTACTGCACCCTAACCACTGCGCCACCTCGGTTCTTTTTCTGGAGGCAAGTTGTTCCACTGATTAATTGTTCCAACTGTCAGGAAACTTTTCCTTAGTTCTAAATTGCTTCTCTCCTAGATTATTTTCCACCCATTACTTCTTCTCCTACCCTCAGGTGCTTTGGAGAATAGCTTGACTCCCACTTCTTTGTGGCAGCCCCTAACATATTGGAGCACTGCTATCATGTTTCCCCTAGTCCTTCTTTTCATTAAACTAGATATACCCAGTTCCTGCAGTCGTTCTTCATATGTTTTAGCCTCCAGTTCCCTAATCTTCTTGGTTGCTCTTCTCTGCACTCTTGCTTTTCTCAGCACTCTAGACAGTTGCTAGTCAATAGTTAAATCTGACTGGCATTCTTGACCGTTCCCCTAAAACAAATTTTTAGCAAATTTGGCAAAAAGATGAAGGAATCCCTTCAGATTTTACTCTGTTCTTCTTCTTCTTCTTCTTCTTCTTCTTCTTCTTCTTCTTCTTCTTCTTCTTCTTCTTCTTCTTCTTCTTCTTATTATTCATCATCATCATCATCATCATCATCATCATCATCATCATCATCATGATTTTAAGAAGCGGTGCTCATCTGTTTCAGGGCCATTGAGCCAACCCTATCTGAAGACATTTCCGTGGTCATGCGGCCAGCATGACATAACAGAGTGCTCTTATCTTCCCACTGAAGTGGTACCTATTTATCTATTCACATTTTCATGTTATCAAACTGCTATGTTGGCAGTATAGTAACTTACCCCATCACATGGTGCTCGGATCTCAAATCTGGGCTGCCAGCTTTACAGTCAACAAGTCTAGTGTCTTAACCACTGAGCCATCACACCACCCTTAGCAAATCTGGTGGACGTTTTTTTTTTTTTAAAGACATGAGATGAGCAGAATGTTCCTTTCTCTGCTGTTTTTGTGTGTCTTCATCCTTTCATTATCCCAGGAAGCCCTATAGATAGAACTGCTTTTCTTTGCTTTGGTCTTGATGCTTTTTCTAAAAGTGCCAGGTTCTTAAAGGTTAACAGAGATGAAACAAATTAGTTGCCCACTGTCTGCATTTAATAAATAAAATTCATGGCCATCCTTTTCCATTTGCCATCAAGCCTGGAAAATTCTTCTTCTTTTTTTTTTTTATTTAAAGCACCAGATTGCAAAACTGCCCTGTCAAAATATATTATGGTGGATTTGGACATCTCTAACGAAGTCAGCCAGAATGATTAATTTTCTTTTATTATTAGAGTTGAATTATGCCATCTGTACCATTCATGGTAAACCCACTTCTGGCCAAGATTACAAAGCGCTTGATTTACATTGAGCTTGTCTGCCTGTAGTACATGCCAGGAAGGAGATATAAATAATTTCTCCATTTTATACGATTAGTATTAATCCAGATTGCTATGAATTGTCTGCTCACAATAATACAGACATGGAAATTAGAAGCAAATCACTCTGCATATTAGAAGCAGATTATTTTCTTACAATTTGTGGAATGGGTATGGAATCATATTTATTTCTCCAATAAAATAGAATATTGGTAGCTCAATGTTGGACTGTAGAGTCCTTAGTGCTCTAATCTTGGCCATTTGCATATAGATGTTTCATTGCCCTACTAGGTAACTTCTCCAGGGCCAGGGAGTATGGGGTTTGGTCCCTGTTTACTGTGTATACCAATGATGGCTAACCTCTTTGTCATTGCATGCTGCGACACCCCCATGTGCCCCCTCTTACCCATTTTTGGCTTCTAGGTTGGTGTAGGAGGCTTTCCAGGCCCAAACCACTCCATGCCACATTTTGGGTGTGGAAGGCCTCCTGCACCAACCTTGAAGGCAAAATGGAGTGCTGTACATTCTCCCACCACCCCATTTTGGGCCTGGAAAGCCTCCTGCACTAACCTGGAAGCCAAAACAGGGCACAGGGATGCTGCCTGAGGCCCCAAAATGCAATTAGGCACCCCCATGCATGTGCCCCCTGCATCCATGCACAACCCCCCCCCACATGTGCCCCATCCCCCATGCCAGTGGTGGGGTTCAAATGATTTAACAATCTGCTCTAATGACCATCTGTGTAGGTGGGGCTCGGTGGTCATGTGACTGGGTGGGCGTGGGCAACTCAAGGTCACTCAGGTCGATGGACGCTTTGCCTTAGCTGTTGCAATGTAATAAGGGTTAACCGGAGAGGCAGTTTCTGTAAGCAGGGCAATAAAGATTAGGCTAGAAACAACACTAGAATGTTTCCTTCCTGCCTTCCTTACAGGATTAGCCCTGTAAAGTGGGAAAAAACAAAAGGAGATTTCTTCCAACAATTGGTTCTCTGAACTACTTAGAATGTTACCAACCGGTTATCCCGAATAGATGCGAACTGGCTGAATCCCACCACTGCCCCATGCATATGTGGCAAAGACATGAAGACCAGCTGGCTGGCAGGAGGTGTACATGCATCAGTGGTGGGCTCTGAATCCCACTGCAACTAGTATGGTTGTAACAGGACCCGGCATCCTCCACAAGAATGTGTGCAGGGCGCACACATACAAGCAGCGCGTGCATGCATTTTACCTTCCAGCGACGCCTCTGCAAGCCTCCATGATGCTCCATACATGTGTGCAGAAGTGCCAAAAGCTTTAAAGGACAGGTAAGGAGCTGGGGCAGGCGGGTGGGCCCTCCAGAGCACTGTACTGGAATGGTACCCGGTGCTCCGGGCAGGCTCCGGTACACCCGTACTGGGGCGTACCATCTGCAACTCACCACTGACATGCAGGCACGGTGGAGCTGGGCTGGGGCAATGGCTGGCATGCCTGCAGAGAGGGTTCTGTGTGCCACCAGTGGCCCCCGTTGCCATAGGTTCGCCATGAAAGGTATAGACAATAGTTTACCCTGCCAGTTTCTCCTTGGTAGTCCCTTGATTAGAAAGCAATTCCATACCTCAATCAAGGAACTTCCTAGAAGAAAACCATGCCATCCCACCAACACTGGCAGGGCAAGTTATTTAAATAGGCAGCAAACAACACACCCACTAGCACTGATGATGTTATCTAGTTGGATAATGAGAGGATAATGAGAGGCCTGCAATCAAACAACGAAGCTCATAGAACACCACATTTATTTCTCATCCAACCAAAGGAAGAAAATGAAATGTGTTTGTATGGCATGAATTACAAACATTATTGAAATAACAATTGTCTTTGAAGCCAGAGAGTTATGGTGACTGGTTACCTTTTCACCAGTATCTTAGGCTGACTAAAACGGGTGGGATTTTTTTCTCCATACCAGAAAATTATGCTAGGTCATTGATAAATATAAATATAATGTGAACATAATTTGGGGGTTTGGGGAGGGGAAGGCAAAAATTATGGCTGTGTGGAAGCAACCAGAAAGAAACAGGAAGAGTGGAACTGTGACATTTGGTATTGCTATGGGTGATGGGATAATTGATCTTCTGCTTTTGTTCTTATTCTATTTCTGCATTTATTCATAAATCAAATATTACCTAATGCCAATGGTTTATTTTTTACATGGAAATCAACCTCAGTAATCCCTGGTCCTGGAATTTCACAAGGCAACATATGTTTCATAATTTTGAACTATGATTAAGTATGCAATAGCCATATCTACACCTGATTACTGTAACTCCTGATAGTGATTTGAATGGATCAATGGAATTGAATTCTGTTAAATCAGTTGAATGAAGGCACACTCAGGCTTCAGAGTAACAAACAGCTCTTTATTAGGACAAGTCCACTATGTACAATCCAGCAAAGGTTCAGTCTGACAGCAGCCCTTTTATAGGGAGCTGTCAGACCCTTCGACCAATCAGACTGAATCACTGTTCCCGCCAGAACAGAGGACCTTGGTATAAACCATTACCAATATTTCTGGTATCTAACACTCCTCCCCTCTTAGATGGGCTCAACCGACTTGTGATGTAGTCACGCAGGTAGGCGGGCTTTCTGGTAGCTCGCCCAGACCTGCGCACTTCAGTTGGTGAGTGTTCTTCAGTCAGGTCAGATGGGCCTGTTGTCTCCGCGGCTTCACCTGGTGGAAGCTCCTGGAACTTCTCACAGGCCGCGGCAGGAGTTTCTGGAGCCGGTTCGCTCGGAACTCGCTGCGGGCCTGCAACAATTACAGATAAGTGCCCCGGTACCTTGGTGTAAACCATTACCAATGTTTCTGGTATCTTACAAATTCCTTGACTACACCTTTTTTTAAGGACTCTGTGTGCCTCCAATTCAATACTTGTTGCAAATTCAGATGATCCAAGTGCAGACTAATAAATTTCTGAGGCTGTCCTGTCAGGCTCTTTGTTCTGGACTTGTGGGTGGTTCTTTAATTAGGAAATAAGGTAGATATTTTATAGAAAGCACAAGTTTTTTTTCCCTCCAAGCTTTATGAGCTTTTGCTCTAAAATGGAATTTAACAAGGTGTCCATCAACATTTCCCTTCTTCCTCCTTCATTTGCAACAACCTTTTTATGGGTGACCAGCTGCTTAAGTCAATGTGGTGGAATATCCAAAGCATTTTCACAGCTGGGATCCAAAGGCACTAAGAATAGACTGGGTGAGATCAATTGGATATACTTGGTGGGCCTCACATGAATAGAAAATAACCCTGGGATTCCAATCATTTCCATCCCATCCATTATAAAATGTAATAAGTTGAATTCAGGTTTCAGTGATCTGAAGGTTTAAAGCAGGATGGTGTTAAGACTGCTTAGCCAACTGCTCTCCGGAGACTGAAAGGCTGGCAAAGCATTCTGTGAAATCATAAAAAAAAAATATTCTGCTGGAATATTAACTCTGCTATCTTATGAACGCCTGCATCCTACTACATTTCTCGGAAGCCCTCCTATTGATTGGATGAAAAGCAATAATACATCTTTCCAGGATGGAAATTGCTCAGAGGAAAGTCCCCGTCACGAGCAGAATTTGCACACATCCAGCAGCAAGCTGGAAATGATTTATTCAACCAACATCAGTTCATCTGATCTGTGGGATTTGGCATAATTAACATACCTACTTTGATTCAAAGGACAGCTCTTTATCTCCCACTCTTTTGAAGCACACAGCTTGCTGAGCATTACATATACATATATTATGAACCGCTTACATCACTTCAAAAGTTGTAATTCTTTTTGACTATCTATTTTTTTCTAGAGAAGAGGTTTCTCTTCTATGTAAACTGAAGTCGAGGGAAATACTTTAAGTACAAAGTTTGTGACAGGAGAGGGGAATACACCTCATAACCAGGGGTGAGATTCAGCCGGTTCAGACCAATTCAGACGAACCAGTAGGTTCCCAAGCTGAAGACCGAACAAGTTCATTCTGATGATCAGGTGGGTCCGCCCACTCCTGCACTTTACTTACCTATATCCAGTGGTGGGATTCAGCCAGTTTGCACCACTTTAGGAAAACTGGTTTTTAACATTCTGAGCAGTTTGGTGAATTGGTTGTTGAAAGAAATCATTAGGGCAGAGAACTGGTGGTTAAATTATTTGAATCCCACCATTGCCTATATTCTCTCAGCTGATTCACATGGCAGAGCAGATTGCCGCACCTCAACTGTGTTACTCCCCAGAAATAACATGGAAGGTAAGTTTTGTTCAAACTGTGCAAATGCGTGAAGCATGTGATCACCGAACCAGTTGTTAAAAAAACGGAAGGATCCCACCACTGCTCATAACTACTCCCACACACCGCTCTCAATTTTCTCTCCCAGGTTTTTATTTCAGCCCTGGACATGCATGAGTTGAAAGGGATTCGGGGAAGGTGGGGGAACCAGCAGCAGGTGTGGGTTCCTGCCAATTCTAACCTCTTCTATAGAAGAGGTTCCACAAATCTACAGTGCCATTTAGAACCAGTTCCAGCTCCCTCCCCCTGCCCGTCTGCACATCATCAAGATGAAGAGCGAGAGGAGGAATTCTGGGAGTTGAAGTCCCCAAGTCTTAAAGCTGTCTAGTTTGAACACCCCTGGGTTTTTTTTTTTTCTCTAAAGGGTTAGGGGTGCAAGGGTCTTGTAACTTTAAGATTTGTGTGCTTCAAATGCCAGAATTTCTGAGCCAACATTTTGGTAGCCAAGCAAGAGCGTTGTTAAGTGAGTTTCACCACATTTTACAAGTTGACCATGCCCACCCAGTCACATGTCTGGCAAGCCACACCCACCCAGTCACATGGCCAGCAAGCCACTCCCACCCAGTCACATGGCTGGCAAGCCACTCCCACAAAGCAGGCCACACCTACAGAAGAGGTTCTAAAAAAATTTGAAACCCACCACTGACCAGCAGGTAGACCAAAGGCATTGGTTCCAGAAAAAAAAATGCCTGGAGTAAGTGATTCTCTCACCGATCTGCACAGGAAAACCTGAGGCAGGCACAACACTTGGGAAAAATATATATTTTTGATAGGACTGTGCCAGGGGATATTGGTTTGCCCATCCCAGCCTAATAAAAAAAAAATTACACTTCAATTTCTGCATGGCAGACAACTGAACCAATCTGAAGTTATGGTAAGTGTACAGAAAGTAATAGACCAATTCCTCGCTGTTCTACTTGTTTCTGTACTCCAAAAGGAAATGTCCTACTAGGTTCAACAATCTGCTAATTAAATCTTTTGAATGGTACCTAGTTTCTGCAAACAAACTGGATGGATCGCAGGCATGGCACATTTAATACACGCTGGCTACTAAAAAGGAGTTAATGGAAGAAGAAGAAGAGGAAGAACAAGATTGATAATCCTGGAAGAGAAAAAAAAACAGTGCTGATGCTATCAGTAGTTAAAACTAAATAGGGGTTACTAGAGGAGAAATGAGTGAGGAAAGAAAACCTAGAAGGCTCCTTAAAAACTACTGAAATACAATATTTAAACATTCAAACTCTTAATATAATTATATGGTATAATTTGCAAATACATACAAACTGAACACTTGAACCACATACAAACCTAGATTGTAGAAGATAATTCCACACCTTGGATATTTCTCCACATACAGTTGTTGCTACCCAAAAATTGAACAATACAATCTCTCTCTCTGTGTCTCTGTCTCTGTCTCTCTCTTTCTCTCTGTCTCTGTGTCTCTATCACTCTCTCTCTCTGTGTGTGTGTTTGTGTTTGTGTGTATTTGTGTGTGTGTGTGTGTGTGTGTGTGTGTGTGTGTGTGTGTGTGTGTGAGAGAGAGAGAGAGAGAGAGAGAGAGAGAGAGAGAGAGAGAGAGAGAGAGAGAGAATATTTGTATGTGACCATATTTGTATGTGACCACAAAGCCAGGTTTAAGTGAACATTTTAGCTTGAAGATGTCTTCCTTATGTGTAACATACCTAATGTTCCCATGGAAATAGCCCTTTCTTAACGGAAAAGGGCTTTACTCCATAGCAAACCCTCTTCATCATTCTGCAGTCATTTTTTCTCTATATGTCAGGGTTGAAAGTGTGTTGGGAGCAAGATTCTTTTCACAATCCCAACCCTGTAGAATTTACAAATAGAAAGGGCTTGGGACTCATGTGAAACTATATGCACTTATGAACTTCCCTGCATCTGGGAACACTGATAACATTCCAAAGTCTGCTGTGATATTGGACATATGGGGAATTTTTGAATGTGACCCAAATAGACAAGAAAATTCCTTGGGGAGGATTTCATAAAGTAAGCAAGTAATGATAATATCATAGATAGTTTAACTGGCTGCAATTCTTATGTAAATTTGGCTACATTCATTCTCTCTTATTTGGCATTCTCTTATCTGTGTAATTTTGGCTACATTCATTCTCCCTTACCTGCTAAGTGGCTGCCAACTAATAAAAGACATCTTAGATATTTATCCATCTATCACTGTAGCCATTGATCATCTCTTGAAATGACTTAATGTTGATCCTCAATTGCATGGTTCAGTTCCAGCACCGATAGAAAACAGATAGGGGTGCATCAGTGGTGGGATTCAAACAATTTAACAACCAGTTCTCTGCCCATATGATTTCTTCCAACAACCAGTTCACCAAACTGCTCAAAAAGTTAACAACTGTTCTCCCAAAGTCGTGCAAACTGGCTGAATCCCATCACTGGGGTGGATCATAAATTGAAAATTGCTGTATTCTGGAAGCAAGGACAACTCCCAATCATGGTTTCCCATTGCCACAGCCAGGTTCACTGTTTGCCTGAATAAAGAGGCTCACCATGTCAGTTATGAGAGGTAGTGTTTTCTCAAGTGGACGGAGTTGAGCCAATTGAGATACACCCATGTGCAGCAATGGTTCACTAAATAAAGACAAAGCCTTTGGACTAAACAAACTAGAGGAATTGAAGTGAAAATATAACTGAGCATCAAGGGTTCACCGACAAATGCACGCCCGACAAAACCGCAGCGACAAAACTGTGACGTCAAAAGCGCGCCAACAAAAGCGCGCCAACAAAAGCGTGCCGACAAAAGCGCGCCATCAACAAACAACATAGTGGGACACGAAGACAACATTATAACCCTAACCCTAACCCCAACCCCAACCCTAACCCTAATCGTGCTTTTGTGGGCACGGTTTTGTCGACACGCTTTTGTGGGTGCGCTTTTGACATCGCGGTTTTGTCGGCGCGGTTTTGTCGGCGCGCATTTGTTGGGTGTGCATTTGTCAGGTCACGAGCATCAAGTACAGCACAAAAATAATAAAAAAGAGTTGCCTGCACTGAAGCATGTTATTTCTGATAACAAAAGATGCCAATACTGTAATATCAAATATAAGCACCAGTTCACTGCAAGAAACTAACTAATGTATGGCATGGTTGCAATTATAACTGAATACATGGAATGCAAACTCAACAAACAAGAACAACAGTAACAGTGTACTACAAAAATGGAAGATCAGGTTGGAAAATTAGATTGTATGCTAAGATCAGATGCAAGCAACCTAAGACAGATGAACGAAAAGAAGCTGCAGAGCAAGAAGATCAAAGAATACCTGATAAAAAAAAATATTACCTAGATACAAGGAAGATCAAGGAAGCACTGGAGATAATAAAGAGCAAAAAACAGATACAGCAAGAGCAAAGAAAATCAGCAGGTACAAAGGTCGAGTTACACATTATAGGCAGAATTTTCCATTTCAATTGAATCAGAAACATTTCTATGAAATCCATCAGTTGACAGACTGCAACAAACCAACAAACTCTGGATAAAGAAGAAACAGTGCAGTTTTGGGCATAGCTATGGAACTCTCGTTCCCCCACAAATACAATAGGAATGCATCTTGGGTAAAAGGAGCAGACAAAGACAAAAAAGAGGCTGAATTTTTTTAAAAAAAACTTGCAATGACAAAGAAATGGTGGAGAAAAGAGCAAGGAAGATTAAGATTGTCAGGGCCAGGTGAAGATACGGTTTGGTTGAAGCATCTGACTGGTCCACCTTATTTGCTGATCTTATTTTCCTAAAATTATTATTAGCAAGTTTTTAGGCCCACAGATTGTTTTGGGAAAATGATGCACTAGAACAGGGGTGTCAAACTTGCGTCATCATGGCAGCATCACAAGTAGCCATAAACGTGTCCCAGAAAAGAAAGCAAGTTAGAAACTAAGTTAAAGTTACTGTGCTGCCCTAGCAGTATATAGCTAGCGTAGGGATTAAGAACTGTCTCCTTTAAGAAACTACCTCATGGGAAATGCAGGCGGAGACTGCCTTATGGGAAATGTAGTTCCATGACATGTGATCACATCTCTGTTTATGATTGGCCACCAGGGCATCTTGCCCACATGCAAGTTTACAGCCGGGTATTTTAAGTGCCTTTGTGAACCGGAATAGTAGCTTTCTACATCTCCGCTCAGCATGGGGATAAAATCATCATCTTTTTACACTACGTGATGGGACAGATCATGGAAAGTCAGAAGAATCTTAACACTGAACTGTAAGTTTTGCTATTAAGGATGCCTGATAATAAACATGGTCTGAAAGATATTCCTAAGCGTGGAGTTAACTGGCTGCCCGAATAGAACCTCATTGCCCAGGGCAGAACAGTTATTCTTATCCCATTCCTTTTGGCCAATAGCTGAAGAGTTCACATTGGCATTTCTCAAAAACAGATAGCAGCCTTTGACAACTGTGTGCCTGGCATATGAAAATTGTAGGTGAAATTTCTAGCAAGAAAATGCCTTTGCTTTAAGACTCTGTACTAATGTGCTTCATTTTTTTTTCTTCCTAAAAATACATTTATCACTAGGCCGATATTAATCAGCCATATGTGAACAACACAAGAGTTCAGCAATCAATCAGCAATCAACCAAAATCTACCACAGAAACAAAGAAAACAGAGTCAGAATAAGTGTAAAATTCATATTGTCCTCTCTCTCTCTGTATTTCTCTGTCTCTCTGTATTTCTCTGTTTCTCTGTTTCTCTCTCTCTCTCTTTCTCTCTCTCTTTCTCTCTCTCTTTATCTTTCTCTCTATCTCTCTGTTTCTCTCTCTGTCTGTCTGTCTCTCTGTCTTTCTCTTTCACTGTATCTCTGTATCTCTCTTTCTCGCTCCATTTTTGAAATGGAAGGAGGTAGGTATGTTTGAAAGAGACGTCAAAGAGGCCCTCTGTTCTTCTGAAATTGTACATTGTACACTGGTAGTCGCCATGCTCCATCCAAACTGTTCAGGGAGTAGAGACAAAAAGATCAGTTTAAAACTTTAGGGCTTATATAACAGTGAATTTGAAGGATGGCAAGGATCCCACTGATTGTGCAATCTATCATCCGATTTCCTTGCTAAATGTCAATAAAAAACCATTGACCATGACCCTGGGAACATAGATTACAAATGGTTTTATCTTTGTTCATTCATTTTTTTAAAAAAGGTCATCAAGCATCTGACAGTATTAGATTTCTACCTGACATCTCAGATACATATTTTGAAAAATTGAAATCAGTGGAAATGGTTTTGTTGGATACTCAAAGGCCCTTCACATGGTACAGTGAACATTTCTGTAATTGATCTTGCCTAAATTTGAATGGTCATTTTTTTAATGAATTGGATTGATAGATCACATTTTGTTCTTTGGCTTATTGCAGAAGAAATATCAGTCAAAATATCTTACAGATGATGCAACCACTTATTTATTTAGGCATCATTTGCTTGTTTGACAAGATATTGTGCCAATACTTCAAAATTAATCAGTAAAGGGGGAGGGGGGAATCACATATATCCTCACTTGATTTAATATTTGCATATCTGTATTAATTTGGGTTTCAGATATTGCTTGAGTTCTTATATCTAAGAAGTTATTCCAATATTTTTTTCCATTTATAACCATAAATGAGTCAAATGTATATTATATTTATCTCAGATCAAAATCAACATAAATAGATCTATATTTATTCCAAACAATTAACCCTAACATTATTTCAAATTGATTGGTTAGATATTGGATTTGTGTTTAATGGAAAAGACATTTCTAATGATTTCCTGTATTGGGCCACATGCTTTTTAATAGCAGTAGACTTATATACTGCTTCATAGGGCTTTCAGCCCTCTCTAAGCGGTTTACAGAGAGTCAGCATATTGCCCCCAACAATCTGGGTCCTCATTTTACCCACCTCGGAAGGATGGAAGGCTGAGTCAACCCTGAGCCGGTGAGATTTGAACCGCTGAACTGCTGATCTAGCAGTAGCCTGCAGTGCTGCATTTAACCACTGCGCCACCTTGGCTCTAATATGGATGATGGATTGGATATTCTTAAGAAATAGGAGAATGTTGGGATTGGAAGATCAAATCTAAGATTTGGGTGTCAAGGTTTAAATGGCTATGGAGATTCCCAACTACCCAGATTGTGGTGGACCCAAAGGTACTTCCACCCCCCAAAGATAAAATTGACTGTCTTGAGGGTTTTTTTTTTCCCTTTGAAAACACTTCATCCAAGAAGCATCTTCAGTTCTAGCTAACTGGTGGGGAATGGAAGGATTTATATTCTTTACCTCTTCTTGTTTGCACTGTCAGAGCTGTTAAGGTTACATAGAGATTTATCTGTATCCTCAAAATTACTGAGTCACCGAAATGGGTGTGGAGCCTTGTTGGGACTGCTGAAAGGACTGAATTGTAAACAGGAGATAGGTGGTGTGCTGGTTGGTGATCTATAGATCCCTTCCATTGAGGAAGGGCTCAATAGAATTTTAACATAGATGACTTTTTTGACTCCTCTTTCAAACCTCTTTTGACTCTCTCAAAGAATGTGAACTTTAGTGTCTTCAAAATAGTGAGACAGGACTGTTGATGAAGATGGGCTGTTGAATCCTGTTTCTAATGAGTTTGCATTCTTGAGTTGTGCCATATACAGTGGGGCAAAAAAGTATTTAGTCAGCCACCAATTGTGCAAGTTCTCCCACTTAAAAAGATGAGTGAGGCCTGTAATTGACATCATAGGTAGACCTCAACTACGAGAGACAAAATGAGAAAACAAATCCAGACAATCACATTGTCTGATTTGGAAAGAATTTTTTTGCAAATTATGGTGGAAAATAAGTATTTGGTCACCTACAAACAAGCAAGATTTCTGGCTCTCACAGACCTGTAACTTCTTCTTTAAGAGACTCCTCTGTCCTCCACTCATTACCTGTATTATTTTGTCTCTCATAGTTGAGGCCTACCTATGATGTCAATTACAGGCCTCTCTCATCTTTTTAAGTGGGAGAACTTGCACAATTGGTGGCTGACTAAATACTTTTTTGCCCCACTGTATTTGTGAAGTGGTTGTTTTGTTTCCCCAATAATAAAATATAGTAGAAGACTGGATTATAAAATTGATGGGACTTGCGGAAATGGCAAAACTGACCAGGGAAAATGATAAAAGCCTTCCCCCCTCCAAAAAAAGACTGAAAACTTTATAAGAATTTCTTGTTGAAAGAAGAAAAGATTGAATTGATAATTTATGGATTGGGGGATTAAAACGGATTGAAGATGGGGAAATAATAAAATGGCTACTATTCATTAAAAAGAAGTCATAATTCTATATTTTCTGTATTCTTCTTTTCTATCTTCTCCCCCCCCCCATTTTTAAATTACAATTATTTTTTAGAATTATTGGATATTAAAAAGTATATCTAAAAATGAAAAAAGCTAAAAAAAACCTACATTATGGCTCTCGCTTTCTCTCGAGGCATATATTTTGACTTCAACTTCTTTAGGGAACAAGAGTGATCAAGTTTTAAAAAAAATATCCACTTTCTGGAGCATAATTAGAGAGTTACTATTTGACCTCTTTGATATCATGGCAGAGACTGAAAGAGAGTTTCCCACTTTTAACAATATGACAAAACAGTTCCAAAAACCTGTCAGATAGTTGCTAAGAAGCAACACAGACCTCAAATCTCTCTCTCATACACCCACCAACATACTGCAAATGGAGCTATTAATACTTTAGATCAACATACTGCCCATGAAGTATTTAAACTATTTATGCCTCATAAAAAAGACTTCAATTTGTTTACAGTAGCAAAATGGAAATACAGTTAATTACAGTATTTATCAATTTTATATTTTAATTCAGATGTTTATTTATCAAATTTATACAGTTGCCCATGTCAGCAAAAACATCCAAATCTCCCTAATTTTTTTATCAACGTTGGATTTCTGTGTATATATGGAAAGGTGTGTTTCACACTGTGCCACTAGGACTCTTAATGTTACAGCCCTTAGCATGTCTGCTTTTGTATTTTTGTAAGCCTTTTTCACAACCCTTTTTTGGAAGTGAAAAATGATGTACCAGATAAATGAGTTTTCAAACTATCAGCATAATCAACCGTATCTTTTGCAGTGTTGTTAGTACTTTATACTATCCTCTTTGGATTGTAGCCGCTATTTCCTATTGACAGTTTGATGATATGATGTCTCAAATGGGGAATGGATTATTAATGTATGTATGCCATCTAAAATCTATAATTTTTGAGTTGCAATTGTTATTTTTCTTGATACAGGAAGAAAGAAGGGGGAAAAAACCATCATTGTCTCTGTGTCCTTTTTCAACATGGTTTTGAGTTTCTGGTAATATGAGTAAAATGCACTTATGACAATTGATATATAACATTGATTAATTCTGGTAGAGATCTTCTTTCATGAAAGTATAGGCAAAGATTTACAGTATTATCAAAAGATAATCAACTGACTTATTAAGACACATACAGTAACATTGTGAGATGTTTACGAATCCATCAGGTTTCTTAAATGTTAGCATTTGGGTAGACTTCTATTAATTCCATTTAGTTTGTAGAAGAGGAAAAAAAATAACAAAACTTGTGATCATTCAGAGGGACAGATTTTCATAGACTTTGAATCTCATTTAAAATGTACCTGAGATTTTTTACCCAAAGGCAAAATAATATTGGATGAAAATACATACATGATTGGAGAAAATGAAAAAGCAGCATATAGATTTAAAGCCAGAAATATTTTTGTTAGGTATATTACCAGAAAAATATAACAAAGGGGTTGTATATTTAATATTACATGTGCTGACAGCAGCAAGAATTGTATTTGCACAATATTGGAAAAATGAGGCAATTCCTACAGATGACAATATAATTTTTTAAAAATTAGACTGTGCGGAAATGGATAGGTTGTGATTGAAGATAAAGGATAAAGAAGATACAGAATATTTTTAACATGAGATTTGTTTTGCAAATGGTTAGACAATAAAGGTAGAAATTAGAAGTTGGAAGAATACTACCATATGCAAGCAAATATTGTTATTTATTATTGATATTGTGTATAATTAAATTTACCCAGAAGGGAGATGGTGGCTCAGAAGGAGGTGTGGTGGCTCAGTGGTTAAGATGCTGAGCTTGTCGATCAGAAGGTTGGCAGTTCAGCAGTTCGAATCCTTAGTGCCTTGTGAGCTCCGGTTAATTGTCCCAGCTTCTGCCAACCTAGTAGTTCGAAAGCATGTAAAAATGCAAGTAGAAAAATAGGGACCATTTGGTGGGAAAGTAACAGTGCTCTGTGCGCTTTCGACATTTAGTCCTGCCGGCCACATGACCATGGAGATGTCTTCGGACAGCACTGGCTCTTCGGCTTAGAAATGGAGATGAGCACCGCCCCTAGAGTCGGGAATTACTAACACGTATGTGTGAGGGGAACCTTTGCCTTTACCTTAAATTGACCCAGACAATACACTGTTTAATAAGTACTCGTGTATGTTAAAGAAAAATGTACAACTAAAATTTATTTTAAAAATGTACCTGAGATTGGTTCAGGTTGTTGATTACTTTTAGATATATTTGGAGATCAGGATTGTAAAAGCCAGATTATATGTATATGTTTACAAGTTTAGAGTTTTCTAAGAGTTTGCTTTAATCCCCAGATTAATGCATAAATTCACATCTTTTCCCCCTCTTCATAAAAATATAAACAGAATAAATTGCTAGTATTTCCCTATGGTTGAGTACTTTCCATAGTAGTAAACCTCACTGGCTTTAACTTTCAAAAGGTTCATACTGGCAATTCTTTCTTTGGGATTCTTTATTAATACTGCCAGATCTTTTGGGAATGGGTTGAATTAAGGATCTTTTTCGAGAAACCCTCCATGGCTGCTACAAGCAAAAATGTAACAAGATGTTGCCATTTCTAAGTGACATTTGCTATCTTGAAATGACATTTCTTCATCCACAGGAACTGTGTCACTGCCAACGAGTTTATTGGAATTGTTCACAGATGTCTGAGCACAGGTGCTGGGATGGAAGACCAAGAAAAACAAATGGACAAATAAAGTGCCCCAAAAGAATATTGAGTTCTATGAAAAAGGATCAAGAAGTAAAGTCATTGAGGCAGGAATCAGCAGTTGCTAAGCCAGAGAGAACTTTCAAGCCAAGACAGATCAGATGCTTCCAAAGGCCATCATGGCAATTGACTTAATAAAGAGAAAAGCATATCTTTTTAGTTATATTTTTAGTTATTTAATTAGTTGTATATTGTGTGTGAACAGAGTTGGTTCTGAGTATCATTCATATTAATCCAAATCTCAATAACAATATTACTAATCTCTATCACATTTTTCAAATATAAGTAATCCTTATTATATTATTCAAACATATATTCAAAAAATGCCTAAGTCCTCATCTTTATCTCTACCTTCATCTATATCTTTCTTGTTCTATCTAAACATTTCTCTATATTATATATGAATACATTTAACTAAGTTTCATTTATATTGATCCAATTTAAGATAACATTGTTAATAATCTCTATCACATTTATCAAGTTTTATATAATCCTGATTATATTATACACCTCCTCGTTAGTGCTTCGGTTGTATTTGTGGAAGTTCTATGGCTTCTAGAAGTTATATGATGATCTCCGCTATAAATCCTAAAAACAGTGGTTCCATAGGTATCCTTTTAATTTGTTGGTAAACTTGGCCATCAAATTGGAAGATTGGATTTGTTTTTCTCTTTCCAATTTTGCTGTATCTGGAGTTGCATCTGTACTTTTATATTCCTGCAAGATGCCCAGATACTGGATATTTCATCTGCAGTTCAGTAGGTTTCTGGATCTCTGCCTGCTATTATGTACCTAAGATTCATTCTTCAAATCTGAGATGTAGGAATTGTAGATTCCTCAAACCTTTTACAGAACGTTAAGTTTACTTTGATGTCATTGCATCTTGTACAATGAAATTAAATGCCATCCGCAGCGTACACCATACATAAGGAAACTATAAAAACAAAACACAAACGCGCATCCTTCACATTCTATACAATTGAACCCTGCTATTGTATTAATAGCATTAATCCATTCTACAGTAGAATTCAATATACCTACTGCCCTGGGATAGAAGCTGTTTTTCAGCCTATTTGTCCCTGTTTTTATTATCCTGTACCGTCTTCTAGATGGTAATAGTTCAAAAAAAAGGTGCCCAGGAGGCGATTGATCTTTAAGAAAGTTTTGAACTTTCTTAAGTCAGAGGGAACTATAAAGCTCTTCAAAAGAGTGGAAAGAGCAACCGATGATCCCTTGGGCAATGATGTTAACCCTCTGGAGCCAGGGATGGTATTCACTTACCTTCCCTAAAGGTTCACAAATGTGAGCATGTGTGCATCTGCGCATGCACTCAGCCTTCTGCACATGCACTTTGGCTAAAAAAGTGCCTTAGTGGTATGCCATAGAGCCGGGGCACGTGGGCAGGGCTAGCTGCGATTTCTGCTACCAGTTTGGGCAAACCCATCCAATCCGCCAGAATACCACCTCTGTCTAGAGTGCTGCCCTATCTGCCACTATACAATTGGCAAACCATACACAGGTGCAATAAGTTAAAATACTCTCTATGGTGCGGCGGTAGAAGGTCACCAGCATGGCAATAGAAATGGCAATGAAATAGAGGTTTCTGCCTTTATGTTGGAGGAAGGCTGTTTTATCTATCATGAGGGATGTATTTGATACTGAATAATTGATGGAGAATAATTGATGCACATATGCATAATCGAACAAAGCTTCTCCCATTCTCCAAGAAGTCTAGTGCAACTCTAATAGTGCAAGAGAGCAGGTTAAACCCCGCTTTTCTGGGATGTTGTAGCTGCAATGTTGCAATTGCTATCAATTTTCTTTTTATACAGTGGTCTGTATAGGCCTGATATTTAAGTCTTCCCCAACCATCATAAATTACTCTTTTTGAGAGGTGTCTGCAGTTATTGGCTCTTGTTAGAACAAATCTTTTAATGACTGATATTATTAAGACAAGACAGGGAATAGCAGAACTTACTCTAAACCAATAATACCAAAAGGCTCTGAAATACATAAGTAGAATATAAGCTATGAGTTAATTCATACTACTTTTCTCATTCCAATTTCTTTTTCCCACACGTAAGACAAAGCATAGACAAAAAATGTGAACCAAGCTCAAAAGCTAGTTTCCAACTAACTTCTCTTGGAGAACATGTATGGTGTAAATGATAGCATAAGCAGTGGGTCATTGTATGGGCACAATGTAATGTTTTACCAATCCTAATTATTTTACCAAAATTCCAAAATAAACACACATTATTTATATTCATGGGAGATACTGTTAGAGAGTAGAACCAATACTGACATAGAGGGATCAAGAAATTCATTCAGTGTAATGCATAATAATTGCCACTGCATTAATTCTCTTTTAATTTGTATGCTTGGAATATTAATGGTTAGAATAAATATAACTGACTATTTATATAACTGTTCTTCCATTCTAGGTAGACCCATTGTTACTATAACCACCTTTATGGGGAGCCTATGACAATTCACCATGGCCAATTTGCCATGATCAACTCATCATGGCCAACTTGTCCCAGCTAATATGCCACATCCAACTTGCCATGGCCAACTCATTGCAGGATAACTCTCCAAGTCTAATTGCAGGACAACTAACTGAGGGACAACAGTTACACTAATATCAAAGAAATGGTGGAATGGGATTATTAAAGGAAGGATGAAAAAGGAGGGACAGAATGGAATGTGAATGACAAAAATTAAAATATTTTTAAATGTATTTAAAAATAAATAAATTGAACTGTTAAATTGTCCCACAACGAGTTGTCCCATGGTAAGTTGGCTATGATGAGTTGGCCATGGCAATTTGGCCACAGCGACTTGGCTGTGGTGAGTTGTCCCATTCATGTTTATGGGCATCTATTGCTACGCTGAAGTATAATTGTTTTATTGATTCCGGTTTGTTTTCCCATTTTGATTAAAGCAGAGGTGTCAAGTTCAAGGCCTGGGGGCTAGATCCAGCCCACCAGGTACTTAGATCTGGTCCATGGGGCCACCCTGGAAACAGTGGAGGATTGGCTCATGGTTCCTCTGCCAGCGAAGGGCATCCAAGCTCTGGTTTTGGCTGCCACGGCCTCCTGAAAGCCTCTGGCCATGGCCTCCTGAAAGCCTCTGGCACCAGAGGCACCTCAACAAGCTGGCCATGCCCATCTTGGCCATTCCTACCCAGCCCCCAGAAGTCAATTACACGGCCTCCTGCAACCCTGATGTGGCCATCAATGAAATCGAGTTTGACACCCCTGGACTGAAGTGTCAAGTTAAACATTAATTCTTTCTATAAAATTAATACAATGCATTAAATACATTTTAATAAATAGTATAGAACTTTGTAATGTTAGAAGGGAACAAAAAGCCCCAATTTGAGGCAATCAATATCCACAACGTATTGTATTTTTGACAACTAGATGACTCCAAAAGCTTATAAGCAAAGGATAAAAAGGTCTCAGTATTTATTAGTTAGAAACACATTTCCACCAAATGAGGTTTTATTCAGTTACTAGTGGTTTGATTGCTGTTATTATAGTTGACTTATCCAGTTTTCATTTTCATTTTCATATATCAGCCCTTTCTGCTCACTGCAAAAGAAGACTTCTTGATTATAAGGATTGAGAGAATTATGTCATAGCTTTGAAATTACGGTAATGATACCTAGTTAATGAACAGAGATTGTAGTAAAACAGTCTTGCTACGATTTTCATATTATTTGCCATTTTGTCTCCTCCAGGTCTGTCTTTCATTATGGCAATCTACCTTTCTGAAGCTGAGCTGATAAAAGGTTAAGGTCAGCCTTTCTCTATTTGACAGTGGTAATGCTATTTCTCAAAAGATGATAGTTTATGAAAGAAGAATCTGGCACCTTCATAATTACCAAAAGAAGAGATAATGATTTCAGGGAAATGACACCATGAATCATGTGCTGAGCTGTGAACAGCCAAGGTTCTGTCACAATAGTATGGGAATAATTAAGACCCAATTGAAGTAATGGCCATAGCTCTGTCACTTAAACTTGAAATGGGTGATGGGATAAGTGAAGACTTAATAATCAGATCAAAAAAGGCAGAACCAAACAAAGAAATCAATTATGTAACTAGCAAACAAAAGGCATCCAGAAGTACATTGGCACACTTTTAGAAGTGATATTCAGCCGGTTCGAACCGGTTCAGATGAACTGGTAGAGGTGACCTGTGGAAGAGCCTGCCCACCCACCACGGTGCTATGCCACCCTATTTAGCCACATTTTCTAAGCCACGCACATGCATGCAAGCTGCATGCACAAACAAAGCATGTGCGTGGAAGGTCACACACTCACATTTTTGGTGTGTGGCAAACCAGTGGTAAAATTATGTGAAACCCGCCTCTAGACATTTTCCAAAGAGCAATCAATGTTTGTGAAGCTTCTTCCAAAAACTACCTCCCTCGATGTCATATCTTCAAGTTGTGTTGGGATCATATTTCTTGGAACTTCCAATGATCCTGTCCAAAACTCTTGTCATCTGGGTTCTCTGGGGTTTATGTTCACAACACATCATAGGTTCTCAAGTGGGAGAAACTGTCAATAGCAAAAACAAACGAAAATTGGGCAGGGGAATGGACTATCATGGGTTCATACAGTGATATCATAATGTCACTTTAAATCTTTTCACCATGGAAAGTCCTTACAGTCTGCATTGTTCCTGAATTATTTGTCCTTTAATCAGAAGAAAGTTGACACTCCTTCACATTCCTTTACACTGAAATCTACCATCCTCTTTTAGAAACCTGGTAGTAAGCCCTATTGAACACCACCCTACTGTGGTGTTTAACCTTTCAGTAAACTGCTAGGGTATTCTGGCGGCAGGGTCCAAGAGAAGAGACTTTCAAAACCTGGCTCTTCCAGTGGGCTTGGGACTCCAATGGGTTGGGGACTTCCCATTGTGGGTGCTCACAGACCAATAACAGATCACACCTCTCCCCCCACTCATCCTATTCCCTTCTTCCCCATCTTTTAATTAGGGTTGTGTATTTGTCTTTTTTATTTTTAGAAAAACTTTTATTTAGTTTTGTAAAATTTTATCTTTTTAATACTGTAAATCACCCAGAGTTACCTTGGGTTAAGATAGAGTCAATAAATTTGATAAATTAAACACACACACACAGAGACACAGACACACACACACACACACACATTTGGGCATACCAGGTGCTTTGACATAAACACTTAATCATTTCCTTGGCTTAGCTAATAAGGGAGGAGAGCTTGTGTCTTAGAGGCTAATACAACTGCCTAACATGTAAAAACAGCCCAGGTTCGAATCCCAGTAAGGGTATGGCCAGCTGATGTGAGTGAAATAGCTTGAAATAGATCTATACTAGCGTCTCTTTGTTTATTTATCAGCCCAAAATGCAACACACATACACACACACATACATACACATATATACATGCACAATGGTACGAAGAACATATATATGCCGCCTTAAGTCCAGAAGTAGTTCCATAGGTGGAAGGTGTAGACATTGTGGTGAGGTACCAACATTTACTACTGTAAGGAGCCCTAGACCACACACACAAACACACACAAAAAGGGACATTGGATGGAAACAAGTGTTATTAGAAAATGAGGTTGGAAACCAAGTGTCCTTAAAAGCTCCATTGCAGTGGAGAACTTGATGGCTTTTCTTGTCTCCTGGTACTCAAAGGCATGTGGGATGAATACTATCCTGAGGTGCAGCTGTCCAGAGCACAACTCTTGTCTGGATGTGTTCCCTTGGACCAAGCTTGTCAGCAGTCTGTTGGCAGTCGCTAAGTTGTTACCATGTTGGAAATGTCTATGCTACCATTTTCTTCACCAGTGGTGGGATTCAGCCAGTTCGCACCTATTTGGGAGAACTGGTTGTTAACTTTCTAAGCAGTTCAGAGAACCGGTTGTTGGAAGAAATCTCCTTTTGTTTTTTCCCACTTTACAGGGCTAATCCTATAAGGAAGGAAATATTCTGGTGTTGTTTCTAGCCTAATCTTTGTTGCCCTGCTTACAGAAACTGCCTCTTCTGTTAACCCTTATTACATTGTAACAGCTAAGGTGAAGCCCATCTACGTGAGTGATGTTGAATTTGCCACACCCACCCAGTCACATGACTACCAAGTTCCACCTACCTAGCTGGTCATTAGGGCAGAGAACCGGTTGTTAAATTATTTGAATCCCACCACTGTTCTTCACCCTGAAACCTAATAAATGCATTCCAGAACTATTGGAAACCACCATCATTTTCTTAGTATGGCTTTTTATAGAGTAAAGTTAAAACAGTGCTATTGGGTATTTCTTTATTTACTTCTTAATAACCCAGTTGTTTTCAGAGCTGCAGTGTAACTTACAGTTTGTAGAAAACAATAATTTGACGTCTCTAATGAAATGGGTAACAGTCTTAAGTCTTTCCATCTGAGACCATGATGAGAATTAATTTCAGTAGTCAATTTTGATCTTGAAAAACTGAAGACATGAAGGTCTGACTTTGCATAACGAAACTGAGTTATTAAATCAAAAGAATCAATTGAATATTTTAGTGGGTTGAAGTTGAGCTTGGCAATAGTTTAGGAGTTAGAAGTTATCATCAGTAAAGGAGCTATTTCCTTTCAGTCACATTTAAGGATTGGAAGGGGAAAAAAAGGTCATTTCCACAGAGAAGAAAGAAAAGAAGACAAAATACTTCTAAAGAAAGGCACATAATGAGCAGCAAGTGGTTCAATTAAAGGTTAATTGTTCTCTCAAAAGTTACATAAAGCCTACAGCGAAATGCACATCTGAATTTCTTTTCAAAGAGTGTCAAACAACAAAGTGTTTTTCTGCATGAAATAAAAGAGCAGCTTTCACAAAGGAAAGCAAATCATCTCGCTCTTTGGAGATTTCTAAAGAGTCTGAAAACAATAACCTGGGTTTATTGTGAAGGTTATAAATGAAGGAAAGGTTATATGTAAAAAGATTCAAATGATTATATACTGATTATATATTTACTTTATGAAGCTTTAAAAATTGATGGTTTGAAAATATTATTACTCTGCAATTTGATGTCATCTAGAAACAGCTTATATTTTCCAAACACCTTTTCTCCATTCCTTCTTTTTCCTCCAAAATTAAAGTATCTCCGTTTTATCAGTCCCAAAGGAGACAAATGAAGGGAATCATCTTAATCATCATCAAAATAGTCCCCCAAACCAGGGGTGAAATCAACTTACCTTTGCTACCTGTTTGTACATGTTAGCATGCACGCTCGTGCGCTTGCTTCACTCACATGTGCCACCTCCATGCATGCACAGGACCTTCTGCGCATGCACAGAGCATCAAAAATGATACATGATGGTTTGGGCAGGTGGGCGGAGCCTGCTACTGAGCATGCCTGCAAAAGTAAGTAGAACAACAAGGGAGGGGGAGAATCCACTGTGCCACACAATTTAGATTAGCTAGAAAGCAGGAAATCCAACAATTCTAGCTAATATAAATCATGTGTCACAGCTGATCGTCCGAAATACCAGTTCACCCAAACAGGTAGCATTTTTTTTTACTACCGGTTTAGTGAACCGGTAGCTTATTTTACTACCGGTTCAGGTGAACTGGTCCAAACCGTTACCATTTCACCCCTGCCCCAAACCCATCAAATGCTGTGTTCTTAGCAATGACCTGATGACATGTTTTAAGCCAAAGTCTTAGCCCAAGAAAATCCATGCAGATTTCTTGCTTTCTTGCAAGACCGCAGGAATCATCTTGTGGCTTTTTCACATGTGGGTTATTTTACACAGGGTTGGTGGGGTGTTGATTATATTTTTATCCTGCATTTTCTTTTCATATACAACTCAAAATGGCAAACATAGAAAAACTCCTTCCTCTTTATTTGTTTGTATCCTGCCTTTATTATTTTTACAAATAACTCAAGGTGATGAACATATCCAACACACCTCCACCTCCTATTTTCCCTCCACAACAACAACCCTGTGAGATGAATTGGGCTGAGAGAGAGAAGGATTGGCCCAGGTCACTCAGCCAATTTTTCATGTCTAAGGAGGAACTAGAACCAGAGGTGGTATTCAGCTGGTTTTCTCCGGTTCGAGCAAACCGGTAGCGGTGGCTGTGGGAGGCTCCGCCCATCCACCTTCCCCAACATAATGCTCAACCTCGTGACCCGTCAAAACTGCGCTCGACTAAACCGCGCTCAACTAAACCACGTCGCTGATGTCATCAACAGGGCGACAACAGCCAGCGCGGAGAAAGAAGGGCGCTTTAAATAGCGCTTTGAAAGCAAGCCGATTCAACTTAAGGTAAGGGTTAGGTTTAGGGTTAGCTTTAGGGTTAGGGTTAGGTTTAGGGTTAGGTTTAGGGTTAGGTTAAGGGTTAGGTTTAGGTTTAGGGTTAGGTTAAGGGTTAGGGTTAGGTTAAGGGTTAGGATTAGGTTTAGGGTTAGGTTAAGGGTTAGGTTTAGGGTTAGGTTAAGGGTTAGGTTTAGGGTTAGGTTTAGGATTAGGTTTAGGGGAGTTAGGTTTAGGTTTAGGGGTTAATTTTAGGTTTAGGGTTTACAGCGTGCTTCTGTCTCCGCGCTGTTGTCGCCCTTTTGATGATGTCAGCGACGCGGTTTAGTCGGGCGCGGTTCAGTCGAGCGTGGTTTTGTCAGTGAACCGCTCAACCTTCTGTGCATGTGCTCACTTTTACAAACTGGCAGGGAAGGGAAGTGTATCCCACCACTGACAAGAACTCACAGTCTCCTGGTTTCTAGGCCAACACTTTAACCCAGGGATGTCAAATTAGTAGCCCATGGGTGGGTTATGGCATGTGAGGCCATGCCCACCTCAGCTCCACGAAGGGGAAAATATCATGAAACATCAAATGATGGCAACACGATTGATTGATTGATTAAGTTTGTATGCCGCCCTATTCCTGAGAGACTCAGGGCGGCTGGGCAACGCGAGTTATCACCCAGGCCTTAATCATATACATATAACCATGCTGGCTCTATGCTGTTGTAATTTATTTATTATTTTAATTAATTAATTATTTTTCTTTGAAGAATAAAGAATGAAGTTGATAAAGAGAAGGACAAATGAATATTCTGGTTGTTGCCATTTCTTTTAAAAAGCAGATAACAGAGGGTTATATATTATATGAGACAAATTAGTCTATGCGTTTTTTTGCCTTTAAAACTACATAAAAGTAAAAAAAAAATTACCTAACAGAATGGAAATGAAAAAAGTGAACTGTGAC
The DNA here is from genome assembly GCF_009769535.1 of Thamnophis elegans. Taxonomy (NCBI): domain Eukaryota; kingdom Metazoa; phylum Chordata; class Lepidosauria; order Squamata; family Natricidae; genus Thamnophis; species Thamnophis elegans. Next base: position 54,288,786 of record NC_045551.1, on the reverse strand, counting down.
AGCAATAATATTCCCAATTTTTCATCTGCAAGCTGAATTTGTGACACAGATCATAAATCAAATTTTTTCCTCACAACTATTTGCATGAAAGATCAGTCAGAGAGTTAGAAAACAGCCATTGAATAGAAACAAATGTCATCTCGACTTTTGGTAGAATTCCTTATTTTCAGTAGACAATCAGATTTTTCTCCAAAAACTAAACAACATAAAATATCACAAATGAAATCAATAGAGCCTCAGAAAATGTAGCTGGAAACTACATATTTAACTGAAAACTAGTTAAATACGTTCACCTTCTCAGAATGAGGACAAATGTTTTAAGGGCTGTAGGTAAATTTCAATTTTATGTACTTCTGGGAAAAACTCAAAATTTCCTCTAACCAAGTTTACTTGCTTATTGTGAATCTAGGGAGATCAATCAATACAACACATTATGTTATATTTCTCTTTTTGCATGAAGCTTCATAAAATCTATGTATTTTTCCCAACTATGCCAACACCCTGGCAGAATAGATGAATTCTATGTCAAGCTGCTTTTTTTTTGGCTAAAATATCATGTTTTATATATACATGGTAACTAAATGTGACTGCTTTGAAAACGAGGCATCAGATTATGCAAACTTGATCACTGTAGGTTGTATGTATATGTACACACAAACACAAAGTCTTTCTTTCTAATCAAGATTCATGGGGTTATACACACACACACACACACACACACACACACACCACGGAGTACATAGTCATATATACTGTATTATCCATAATAGGGAAAGTTAGTTAATTAAATAAAAAAACCTTTTAAATTAAAATAGAGTAAATTTGCCAGTAGAAAAAGAAATTAATGGTGTTGGTGTATAGACAGGACTGAAAAAGCCAAACAAATTAAGAAAGAAATATTTTGATTCAGCTGTTTGCACCAAAATTAATAACAGTAATAGTAGTTATAGAATAGTTATGCTTATTTGTTCAATGATTAGCAAAATTAAAAAAAAATACAACATGAAAGTAAAATCAAAACAATGGGATAAAATGCCAACAGACGAAGGAATCATAAACTATTATAATGGTATGGTAATTGACTGTGTAAGAATACATCCAAAATATTACTGGTTATAAGATAAAAATATGTGTCACCTAAAGCCATCAAAAATCTTTTTCTTTTAATTTTAGAAACTTTGCCCCTCTGAATCTGTACTGTGACAGCAATGCGATTAACATGGAAGAAACAACAATCTTTCACAACAGTTTTTTTTTTTTGGCAGTTTAATGCCTTAAGATTCTTGAAGTACAACGGCATTTTGTGACATTTATTTTCTGGGCCTGATTTTTTTCTTTTTCTTTCTTTCTTTCTTTCTTTTTTTTTTTTTGATGAAGGGGTGGAAGGATGGAAGGAAACAAGGAGAGCTACTTTTCACACATGTCAGCATTTCCCCCCATTTCAATTCTTCCACTTGGTGACAGCTTTATCTAAAAATATTGCTGTGTGACCTCTTTCGTCTTCCATCGTGGTGTTACCTGTTACATGTAAGGGTGATGAGGTGTTTGGGTAGTGCTTGTCTCTATGTGTTGAAGTCATAAATATTCTTCAGCAAGTCAGAGTAAGATTCACACAATGCAAAAATAGAGGACAATTAAATGCCCAAGTGATAAAGCAGCTCCAGATGTTCTGTCAAATGTGCTTGTTCCTTTTGTCACACCATGATTTCACATATATTTTTTAAAAAGTTATATAGTTAAGGTCTTCCAATATAGAGAGACCTATTTTGTTGTACTTTCTGTACTTTTTTTTTCTGCTCTTGGATAAGAGCTTATATCCCAACATGTAACACAGCCTATACCCTTGATGGCGAACCCATGGCACATGTGCTCCCATGACCAAACATGTAGACCATGTAGAAACATCTGTATATATATATATTGTTTTTAACCACTGAGTTGTGTCTGACTCTTGGCAACTTAATAGGCAAGTGCTCTCTATGCTGTCCTGTCAAGCACAGCTTCTTTCAGTTGTTGGATAGCAATAGCACTTAGACTTATATACTGCTTCAAAATGCTTTATAGCCCTCTCTAAGCGGTTTTACAGAGTCGGCATATTACCTCCAACACTCTGTGTCCTCATTTTACTGATCTTGGTAGGATGGAAGGCTGAGTCAACCTTGAGCAGATGAGGATTGAATTCCTGGCAGTGGGCAGAGTTAGCCTGCAGTACTGCATTCTAACCACTGTGCCACCAATTTTGCATCAGGTTTGATGTTATCAAACCAGAATGTTTTTTTGCTTGCCCCTTCTTCTTGTTCCATTAACCATTCCTAGTGTCATTGACTACCTTGAATAATTTGCATGCATAATATGGCATAGAAGTAGTCTTATGATTTTAACTCCCAGTGATGTGTCTGATTTTGTGCGATTTAACACCTATCTGTTAGTTACTCTGGTTGTCCATAGTATATGCATACAAGTTATATTTAGGATTGTGTATATCAGTCTAAAATATAATATGTAGTAGAGATGGTATTCAGCAGGTTCTGACCAGTTCTGGAGAACCAGTAGTGGGAATTTTGAGTAGTTTGGAGAACCAGTAAATACCTCTGACTGGCCTTGCCCACTTCTATTCTCTGCCTCCCATATCTCAGCTGATTGGGAGGAAATGGGGATTTTGCAGTAACCTTCCCCTGGAGTGGGGTGGGAATGGAGATTTTACAGTATCCTTCTCCTGCCACACCCACCAAGCCACACCCACCAAGCCATGCCCACAGAACCGGTAGTAAAAATATTTGAATCCCACCACTGATATGTATACAACATATTCATGGGCGGAAAAAAAAATCTAAACCCATCTAATTTTATCTTATTCAACAATATTATAGATTTGCATTAAAAAGAGAAGTCAAAGGAGCTTGCAAAATCTCTGCACCTAATTTTATCAAACTCTTCCACAACCCTCTAGCGGATCTATAAATTCCATTTTATTCCTTTAAGAAGGAAACAGATCTTGGCTGTTTTCTGAAGCAGCAAATGGAATCCAGAAGTGAAATTTATGGTGGATGCACATTCCAGATAATTTCTCTCAGTCTATACATTCTGATTTGAAAGACACTCTTCAAGGCTGAAAAGGTTATTTTTGTTCAACTTCACAATTTCTTTCCATGATGACAACCCATTTCTCACCCTTTTTATTCTGAGTGTTGATGAAAATGTAATCAGCCATGGAGTGGCCTTATGAGAATCAGTTTGACATCTCTCTCTTTCTCTCTTTCATTATAATTATTTTAATTTAGTAAATTTGTCTCTACTCTCCTGTAGTGTTTGTAGGGTTGGTAGGAAAGAACTACTAATTTCTACTAATAGAACATACTATCTGGACAACAGCTACAACTAACACACAAAAAAAGTCATGCAGATATTTTCTTTTCTAGCAAAGGTCACATTAAACATGGAAATGTCCTATTGCCAGTATATCCTGTATTAGCACACTAGTCATAAATCCCATTGCTTTGGTACTAATTAACAAATTTATGAGGGAGTAATGGACCATAATTTTCAATTGATTTGTTCAGAATCTAACCTGACTGTATAAAATGTTACTCTGTGAGATTATACCTGTGTTGTTACAGGTGAAGTCTGAGCTCAATTGTTTCAGATTAGCATAAATATTCTGCCTACCACAACACTACATCTATTTTTTAAAATAAATATTAGTGAATTATATGAATTATTTTGCTATGCGTCTTAGATATGACAACATAGATCATTATGAAAGTAAAAAAAGCCTTACCACATTACTACAAATGATAAATCTTTAATGTCATTAAGACATTAAATCATTAAAATGCACCAAGATTATGATACTAGGATGTCAACTGGAAATCTAATAAATAGGCTACATCAGGGAAACTTTAATTTGAGCACAACAGTCAATAGCAAGAGTATAAACCAGTCATGTCCTCATCATATACAAATAAAATAAAAGTATTTTGCTGTGAGCTAATGATTGATGGACACAGAGAGATGGACGAACAGATAAAATAGGTAGGTAGGTAGGTAGGTAGGTAGGTAGGTAGGTAGGTAGGTGGATGGATTAGTTAGATGGATGGATGGATGGATGGATGGATGGATGGAAGGATAAGATAGATAGATAGATAGATAGATAGATAGATAGATAGATAGATAGATAGATAGACAGACAGACAGACAGACAGACAGACAGACAGACAGACAGACAGACGATGGATGGATGGATGGATGGATGGATGGACGGATGCGTGGGTGGGTTGGGTGGGTTGGGTGGAGGGATGGATGGATATGTGGATGGATGGATGGATGGATAAGATAGATAGGTGAATGGGTGGATGGATGGGATGGATGGGATGGATGGGATGGATGGGATGGATGGGATGGATGGGATGGATGGGATGGATAAGATAGATGATAGATAGATAGATAGATAGATAGATAGATAGATAGATAGAAAGAAAGAAAGAAAGAAAGAAAGAAAGAAAGAAAGAAAGAAAGAAACAAACAGAAAGGCAGAGAATGCTAAATGTATCTGGGTAAATGTAAATATGTTAAATGTATTTGGGGCAGTGCAACTGCATCCAATACCAAAGGTAGCATGGCAGAGGACCCCAAAAACCAGTCATGGCAGGGTTCAGCTAAAGCCTATTGTTCCCATCTAGACCCCTACAGCCTCTGGCAACAAGATAGCCCTGATACACTCATAGGTCTGTGACTAAAAAGCTGTTGGATTATTTTCATTTAATTTCCATGTATTTTGGTGTGCTGAAAACAAATAAAATATTGAAAAATCTCCTAGATGTCATGATTTGCCACAACATGCAAAATTGTCTTCAAATTTATCATTTTTTTAAAAAATTTGGTATTTTTTTATATTATGGGTTTTTAACCAAGTTTAAAGTCCAAATTACTATTAATTAATTCACATAAGTGCATTTAAGATATAAAATGCCAAAAAACCCTTAAAGGGTTTGTCCGAGTTATGTAAAAAAAATATAGCACTGTAAATCTGATGGTCAGCAATATATACATAAGCTAAGCAAGTTTTAAGTCTGTGCTTCTAATGGTAGAAGGGGTTAATCTTTCCTGAAGAATCCAGTGGGAGGGAGACACGGGGCAGATAGCAGCATCTCCGGTCAGTGCAGGGGGCATGGCCAGCACTGTGACATTTTAGTAACTGGAATTTGTTTTCACAAACAATAACATTATAGAAATCATTAAAACAAGTCTCTCCTGCACTTCCTCTTTTAGAAGCTATGACACAGGGACGATTCATAACTACTTATGAATACGGCTGAGAAAATATCTACATCCTGGACAAAAGCTGTTTCAACTTTTCCCCTTGGAATGCCACTAAAGGGCATTGCATGCCAAAACTACCAGACACACAGACAGTTTTTCCTTCTGTGCTGAACATCTAATTCCCACACTACTGTTTTACGTCTGAGTATATTTATCCATGTAGCATGGCTGTATTATGATTATCCTTCTCATCTGCTCTACTTCCTCCTCTTATTGGTATCACTGCTATGATTATTATTATTATTCTGTTGCTTTGCAAATACACTTCTGCACTGGAACAAATTATTTGTGTCTTTAATCACCTTGGCCAAATAAACTCTTATCTTCTCTTGTCTTCTCTTCACCTCTTTTCTAATATCCTCTCATATCCTCTCCTCCCCACCCCACCCCACCCCATTGCATTCAACAGATAAGATGATTTCATCTGTTTTGGTAAACATCCGCATCAGTCATAAATAATTTACAATGAAATACTCTGATGGGATGAACTAGAATTAATTTGAACTTGTATGTGCTTAGGACAAGATTGCAAAATATTTAACATAAGCATGGCCACAAGAGATCAGTGTAAATTTAATTTTATTAATATTTGATGCATATATAAAATGAAACCTATCTTCCTTCCTTCCTTCCTTCCTTCCAATACAGATGAGCTGTATTTGAGAATTGGTCTAGGAAATGTTTTGTATGCTCTGGTTAGTAGTTTAGTGTTACCAGAGAAGAAACTACACAGGATTAGGTTAACCATTCTTAATGCCTTTTTGACAATGTTGTTACAGTGGGCTTTGGCACTTAGATAATTAGAGATGGGTACTTCAAGGTCCTTGACAGAGTGTGTGTGGGGGGTCATATATGAGGTCGTATCTGCCCATTTTATATTTTGTGTTCAGATATTTTTTTTGCCAATGGGTAAGACAGAGCATTTGTTGGTTGAGATTTGAAGTTGCCAATTGTTTGACCATTCTGACACATAGTCAAGGTCTTTCAGAAGAGTAGCTGTATTGCGGGGGGGGGGGTTGATTAGTTTATACATCATCCGCAAAGAGGACACAGTTGCTTATAATATGATCGCAAAGGTCATTTATGTAAAGTAGGAAGACTGTTGGTCCAAAAACACTGCCTTGGGGAACACTGCTGTTAACAAGTGTAGGATTTGAGAGGGCGCTCCCTATTTTGACCACTTGTTGCCTGTTTGACACTTATCCAATTATGAAGGGGTCCAGAAATGACATAAGTTTTTAGTTTTAGAAGTAGTTTGTTGTGTACCACTGGGAAATGTGGGGCATGAGCCATTGCTGTTTACAAAGACTGAGCCAAAGAATGTGTTAAAGAGGTTGGCTTTAACTCTGCCCAGTCATGGTGTTGGCATGGAGATTTTAAAAAATGAAAATTCTACAAGATCCTGTAACAAATTAATTGTCAGTTGTTCTAAGCAGAGGAAGACTTTCAACTATAGCTTCTATTCCAGTCATTTCTGCTTTTAGCTTATCAGGTTGTATTCCTTGACCCACAGGCATCACTCTTTTTAATTGCTAAGACTCTTTGTCTAATGCTTGCAACACCATATTTATCCTGGGAGATATATAAGCCAGTGACGTGCGGTGAGGTTTATGGCTGGTGAGGCAGCAATTTTTTTAGACTTGTAGACTTCAACTCCCAGAATTCTACGGCCAGGCATGCTCAGTTCCAATTTAAAGCGACAGCATTTATTTTTCTCCTTTGCTAAATAAGTTTCCTTCATTCTTTTTCTTCTCCCTTCCACTCCTTCCTCCCTCTCTCCCTCCCTCCCCCCTCTCAAACATACACACACACACACACACACACTGGATTGGACTATCTATCCTACCCCCTTCCCTCTCTCATTCAAACAAACTCTCTCTCAAACAAGCACACACACACACACACACACACACACACACACACACACTGGACTGCAGAAGCTCAGTCCAGGACTTGGTAAGAGACCTACCATTGACCACCGTCCATGAATGGAGGGTGAAGGGACCCATGGAGTTGGCTGAGTGTGGGGACTAGAAATAGCAGACAGTGGTACACAGCCAACCTGAAGTGAACCTGGCTGAAGCCATTTTGGAGGCTTGCCAGGGTTCCCATTAATAATTCTACCTACTTTAAATGTAAGTGATATACACAATGGGCATGCATTATATACAGAGGACAATATTTTAAAACATGCAAGTACAAATATATTTGATTAGCCTTTTGAAAATGTCTGTGTATCACAACATGGATTATATTATTGCAATATTTTTTTTTTAGTAAACATAAATAGTCAGACTATCAACCAGCCTAAATCAGTGATTTAGCATTGCTCCAAGCATTCCACAGAGATCTAAAATTCATTTAGTTTTCTACTGTGTAGCTTGTCTGCAAACAATTGTTGGATTTATTTCATTTCTTTTGTAATGCAAAAAGTATCTTAACCAGCAAAGTATTGTAAGTGCCATTCTATCCATATTTATTTAAAGCAGCAGAAACACACGTACAACATAAACAGCCATATCATAACCTGCATAAACACCTCTGTTTTTAATTGTGTCTAATTTCAAAGTAATTTTCATCAGCACTTGCATATTGGTATCTACAGATTTTGTAATTCATTAACATTTCTCCAGGGAAATTGTTTTGAATAAGCCATGTTCTAAAATGGAGGCATAAACTAGGTTAATCTACTTTTTAAAAGAAAACAATAATGATGATGATGATGATGATGATGATGATGATGATGATGATGCAATGAAAATGAAGCCTACAAATACTTAGGCATTCTGCAGTTGGATAACATCAAACATGGAGAAGTAAAAACTATTGTCAGGCGAGAGTACACTAACAGAGTTAGGAAAATTTTGAAATCTAAATTGAATGGTGGAAATACAATCAAGGCCATAAATACCTGGGCAATACCAGTTATAAGAGACACAGCTGGTATAGTTAACTGGACACAAGCTGATTTGGACATTTTGGACCGAACAACCAGGAAACTAATGACAATGCATTACAGTTTACATCCACGTGGTGATACTGATAGACATTACCTGCCCCGAAAATCAGGTGGCAGAGGATTATTACAAGTAACAGCAATAGCAATAGCGGTTAGACTTATATACTGCTTCATAGGGCTTTCAGCCCTCTCTAAGCAGTTTACAGAGTCAGCATATTGCCCCCAACAACAATCCGGGTCCTCATTTTACCCACCTCGGAAGGATGGAAGGCTGAGTCAACCCTGAGCCGGTGAGATTTGAACAGCCGAACTGCAGAACTGCAGTCAGCTGAAGTAGCTTGCAGTGCTGCATTTAACCACTGCACCACCTCGGCTCCATAAGTGAAGCAAACAGTTGAAGAAGAAAAACATGGACTGGCTGATTATTTAAAAGAAAGTCAAGAACATCTATTAATCGAAATAAAGAACAAAAAACTACTGAAGGCCCAACAGACAAAACAAGAATACAGAAAAGATGGGATAAAATCAAGAATGGAGAGTTGGCAGAACAAAGCACTGCATGGCCAATTTCTGGAAAAAATAAAAGATAAAGTGGACAGTGAACAAACTTGGTTATGGTTAACAACAGGTACATTAAAGAAAGAAACAGAGTCACTAATCCTGGCTGCGCAAGAACAAGCTATTCACACAAATGCCATTAAGGCCAAAATTGAAAAGTTCTCTGATGATGCCAAATGCAGACTTTGCAAAGAACCTGATGAAACTGTTGATCACATACTCAGCTGCTGTAAAAAAAATCGCGCAGACTGATTATAAATTGCGGCACAATTCAGTAGCACAAATGATCCATTGGAAATTGTGCAAAAATTATAATATTAAAACAGCAACAAACTGGTGGGAACATCAGCCTGAAAAAGTCACCGAAAATCAGATGGTCAAGATCTTGTGGGATTTCCGTATACAAACGGACAAAATACTGGCGCATAATGCACCAGACATCACACTGGTTGAGAAAAACAAGGTCACAATCATAGACATCGCAATACCAGGTGATAGCAGGGTTGCTGAGAAGGAACATGAAAAAATCGCAAAATACCAGGACTTAAAAATCAAAATTCAATGACTATGGCACAAACCAGCAGTGGTAATTCCAGTGGTAATTGGCACACTGGATGCTATTCCAAAAGCACTGGAATTACATTTAAAACAATTAAAAATTGACAAAATCACCATCAGTCAAATGCAAAAAGGCGCACTGCTTGGATCTGCACACATATCACAAAAATATGTTACGACGTCCTAGGCCCCTGGGTGGGGCCCGACTAGTAACCAATGCCAAATCTGGTGAAACAACTGGCCGCTGTGATACAATTGTATAGTAATAATATGGATATCCCAAAGATGCTTTTTCAAAGAGCAACTGGACTTTCTTTGTTTTTCTTTGAAGATGTTTTGCTTCTCATCCAAGAAGCTTCTGAAGAACTGAAGAGCTATTGGAACACTGTTATCATGTCACCCCAATCCTTCTTTTCATTAAACTAGACATATTCAATTCCAGCAACTGTTCCTTATATGTTTTAGCTTCCAGTCCCCTAATCATCTTTGTTGCTCATCTCTGCAGTCTTTCTAGAGTCTCCACATCTTTTTATATCATGGTTACCAAAACTGAATGCAGTATTCCAAGTGTGGCCTTACCAAGGCATTATAAAGTGGTATTAACACTTCACGTGATCTTGACTCTATCCCTCTGCTTATGCAGCCTAGAACTGTGTTAGCTTTTTTGGAAGCTGCAGCACAATGCTGGCTCATATTTAAATGGTTGTCCAGTAGGATACCCAATATCCTTCTCCCAGTTAGTACTATTCAGCGAGGTATCACATATACTGTACCTGTGCAATTTCTAATGCTTGATTTTCATTTAGCAGTAATGCAGAATGGTATGTTCCATCAAGACTTGTTTTCCTAATATATTTGGAGGGCATCAAGCTGAGGAAGCCTGACCTTCATGATGATTAAGAAATTACCATGATTTTTAATTTCTGTTTGTGATATGAAGAATAAATGGTTACTGACTGAAACATACTTTTCAATTATTATTATCATTATTTGTTAGCACAGTTCAAGGACGCTAATGCAGTATAAAAAGAAGCCTTTTAATAAATCCTTTCCCTAGTGTTTGGCATATAACGGTTTTTAATGTAGATGCCAGCAATTATGGATTTAAAATCTTGAAATTAAAGACACAAAAGAATTAAAAGAATTGCATTCACAAAAATCCTTGCCAATCAGTATATGGGGATTGTGGCTACATCAGTATCCATTAATCTCTAATCGGAACAATTTTTTTCCTTACATTTAATTTTCAGGCAGTCTAAAGAGAATGGATTCAAGGCTAATTCATCAGCAAACTGTTGGCAAGGCCAGCCTATTCTATATGTAAATATTGCCATTGTTTAAAATAAATGTGATTACCTGAATTATTCAGATTTATTTCCTCTGATGCAAAAAATGTTCTATCATAAAGAAATCTGCTTTTCCATTTTAAAAAAAAATGCAGGATCTCTCCCCCCTCCCTCTCTCTGGAAGTAGTTCACTCATTCAACCATTTATAATGGTTGAAGATAGTTTACATCCTTAGGATTTAAGTGTATGTAAGATAGATAGATAGATAGATAGATAGATAGATAGATAGATAGATAGATGGATGGATGGATGGATGGATGGATGGATGGATGGATGGATGGATGGATGGATGGATAGAGTAGATACTGTAGCATAATAACAGCAATAGCATTTAGACATATACTGTACCACTTCACAATGTCTTACAGCCAGCAGTAACACAGAAGGAGAGAGAGAGAGGGAGGGAGGGAGGGAGGGAGGGAGGGAGGGAGAGAGAGAGAGAGAGAGAGAGAGAGAGAGAGAGAGAGAGAGAGAGAGAGAGAGAGAATATGGAATAGGTTTCTTGTATATCCTTCCTTTCCCTCAATCGAAACCAATGAAGCAAGAGACAGGAATGCAAGAAAAAAAAGACCAATAGACCAATAGCAAACATATGGTATTAACTATGTAATGCCTACATAGAAGCAAGGGGCGATGTTTTCAGGCTGTTAAAGTTTTAAAGGCCTCAAATCAACCTCTCACCCTTTGGCACATCACTGGTTCCATGAGGAGACAGGATGTCCCTCCAGATGAGGGGAAATGGCAGAGGTGGAATCTGCATGTCTGAAATACAAAATCAGAAAAAAATGAATCAATTATGGACTTTACCTTTGGAAATTTTGTCAATTTTATAGCTGGAACTACTCCAAAGCTGCATGGCATTCTATCTATCTATCTATCTATCTATCTATCTATCTATCTATCTATCTATCTATCTATCTATCTATCTATCATCTATCTATCATCTATCTATCTATCTATCTATCTATCTATCTATCTATCTATCTATCTATCTATCATCTATCTATCTATCTATCTATCTATCTATCTATCTATCTATCTATCTATCTATCTATCTATCTATCTATATTCCACCCTTTCCCAGTAAGAGGAAAAAGTGAATCTTTATTTGTTTAAATGCCCAGACTATTAAAAAAAATATTGTAAACAAGGTCATCCTAACGGTTTTGTTTTAAAGCTGAAATCGCTCCCCTTAAATGGAAGAATTTCAAAAGTACATCACAAAATTTTTATCCCACTAACAAATTTGTTAGCAATTCCTTTTGAATTAAATAGATAAATAAAATTAAAGGGTGCCCAAATAAAGTTAGCGCCAAATTAGTGATAACAATTAGATGTTTTCCAAATGGCCAAATCCAGGACTAGAATAAATATTGTCATTACATGAGCTTATTAGAGAGATTTGTCATAGGGAGTGTAATTTTTTTTAAAAAAATAACATTTTGTTCTTGTTGTTGTCGTCAATACTACTGGTGTTCTCAAAACTTAAGATGTGAATTCTGTACGAATTTTAAATTATAAAACCAATTATAAAAGATTATTTTTATTTTGTGGCAAAAAAATTAAAAAGCTATTTCTTTTGCCATGAAATTAAAATAGGATATACTTTCTATGAGTTATAACATAATAGCTGTATTAGTAAGAATAGAAGTATCAACTGCTATAAATACAGGAGGCATAAACATATTCTACAACCATATTCATAATTATCTATTGCAGGTTTTATCCTTAATTATCCCCCTGCAAAGGGATAATTAAGGACAAAGCCAAAGTTCCTAAAATGCTCATAGTGATACAATTGTCCTTGAGTCTTTCTTTGCCATAGCAAAATAGTACAACATAATGTTTTTTTTTTCTAAATGTTTTCTGCTTTTTTAAAAAAGTAGGTCTAAGTGACTGACAGGTTTGTGCCAAGATAGAGCAATTTGAAACACTTGAGATATTAAACCTTGAGCAACACTATTTATAATGGGAATTATGACAGAAATACGAACACACATCAAGGAAGTTTTGAGGGCATGGATAACCTTTCATAAATATTTTTTATCTCTCTCTTCTCCCTCTTCTTATTAATTACTTGGGATAGGAAAAATCAGATCATCAGAATGTTTCCATGAATATTTATCCCCTTTTTATGCCACATAATCAGCTTCAGATTCACAGCAGTTCACAATAACTATTATGTTGCTAGTTATAAGTATATAACTAGCAACTTAATACTATAAAATTATAAAGGTGTAAAAACAAGTGGAGGAAACCTAAGCAATTAGCTGTAATAATGATCATAGTGATAATAATATTGGTAGCTACAATTAACCTTCTCATCTTTCCTATTACCTATTCCTATTGATTTCTTATGACTATCACTTTGCTGATTGTATCTTATGATTTATGATTGTATATTAAAATTTATCATGTTGTTGCTTGTATATATACTGAGAACTTATGCACTGGGGACAAATTCCTTGTGTTTCTAATCACATTTGGCCAATAAGGAATATCCTAAACATATCTTATCCCATCCCATCCCATCCTATCCTATCCTGTCATATCCTATCCTATCCTCTTCCCCTCCCACCCTACCCATCCCCTCCCCTTCATATGGAATGAATAGATATGTGATAATAATATGCACATTTTCAATCTTCATGTGCATATCAAAATCTTTTTTCCCCACATTTGAAAAATTGTTCACAGCTTGGCATAAATACAGACTTAAAGCCTTTTTAATTATAGAAACATAATACCTACAGTACAAATTGTGCATGAAATTAAAGAAAAAGATGGCACTAACTTTTCTGCTGAAAAATTATTTTACAGAAATAGCATGGCTGAGAAGAACTGACTGAATGTGATAAGATATTTGGGTAAGGTTGATAAAAAATGTGGTTGAGAAACTTACATCCTTATTTTTGGGATTGAAGCTTTTCAATCAAAAGCTTCAACCTGACTCCTGTTACTTTTATGGGAACACGATGAAAGCAGACTTTTTTTCCTCCTTCCTATCATTTGAAAAGTGTTACTATAAAATAAAACCCAATTGTTTCTATGTAGCCGGTTATAGAATTTGAACACAATTTAGAGCCCTTTGTTTCAAGAGAAGATTTCTTAAAATCTGTCTTGGTCACTTAATATGATCAAGAAAGGGGTATTTGGAGTTTTAGGGATGAGCCCTCAACTTACAACCACAGTTGACCTCAAACATTCTGTTGATAAGTGAGACATTGAGTATTACCCCATTCCACAACCTTTCCTGCCACAGTTGTTAAGTGAATCAATGCAGCTGTTAAGTTAGTCATAGCAATAGCAGTTAGACTTATATACGGCTTCACAGGGCTTTCAGCCCTCTCTAAGTGGTTTTACAGAGTCAGTATATTGCCCCCAACAACAATCCGGGTCCTCATTTTACCCACCTCGGAAGGATGGAAGGCTGAGTCAACCCTGAGCCGGTGAGATTTGAACCGCCGAACTGCAGCTAGCAGTCAGCTGAAGTGGCTGCAGTACTGCACTCTAACCACTGCGCCACCTCAGCTCTTTGTAACATAGTAACATGGTTTTTAAGTGAAGCTGGCTTCCTTATTGACTTTGCTTAGCAGAAAGTCGCAAAATGGGATCACTGACCCTGGAACACTGCAACTGTTATAAATATGAACCAATTGTTAAGTCAGGTGACCATGAGGATGCCACAACGGCTATAAGTTTTGAAAAATGTCCATACTAAAATACAAAAATGGTTTCAGGAAATTACAAAAACCCAAATAGAGCTCAAAGCAGAATAATTCCTTCTAGGGATTATTAAGGGAAAGTATACAAGAGAGATAAAATATTTAATTTTGCACATAATTACAGCAGCGAGAATAGCACTCACACAAGGTTAGAAAAGTGACACCATGCCGAGAGACTGTTTGATAATCCAAAAGATTGCGCAGAGATGGATAAACTCACATTGGAGTTAAGGGACAAGGAAGACTCAGAATATTATACAGTTTGGGAAAACTGGTATCAATGGATAAATAATAACATGAAATGTACACCTTAGAAACATAGATATATATATAGGAATAATTTGGAATGTATAAAAATGTATTTGAATACCAAATGGTTATGCTAGTACTGTCAAAAAGGATTGTAACTTATACAAAATTATATTTAAAAGTATTTGTATTTTAATGTTTTAAATTTTTATTTTTTTTTCTTTAAAAAAAAAAAACCGGTCATGTTTTTTCAGCGCTGTTGTAACTTCGAACAGTTACTAAACAAACAGTTGTAAATTGAGGACTACCAGTATGATCAAACCCAGCTGCAGTGTCAAACTGTCATTCTGCCAAAATGATGACCAGTGTGAGGTGCTGTCATGAGGCAAATCTCACCATCATGTGCACACTGTGAAACACAAATATGCACGTTACAGCATTGGTGTAATGACGTTCTCACCTATGATCCCTGTAGATACCCATAGCTACTTTTGAATGGCAAGATATCCTGCAGTCTTTTTTGTTTGCAAAAAAGTTTTTTTTTAATTTTTCCTTTCAAATTCATTCTTAAATATACATTCTTATAATTGTTATTTAACATTTGTCAATTCATATCATTTTTCCGCCTGCATATTTCAGTGACGTGCGGTCAGCTTTAGGCCTGGTGAGGCACTTATTAGACTTGTGGACTTCAACTCCCAGAATTCCACAGCCAGGCATGCTCAGTTCCGATTTAAAGCGACAACATTTTCCCCCCTTTCAAAATAGGTTTTCCCATTCTTTTTCTTCTCCCTCCCCCTCCTTCCTCCCTCTCTCCCTCCCTCCCCCCTCTCTCAAACAGACACACGCACACAGAGAACTTCGATCCCTCTCTCATTCACTCACTCTCAAACACAAACACAGAAGTTGGATTGGATATATTTTCCAAAGGCTTGAAAGCAGCTCCTCTGCCATACCCCCCTCTTCCCCTGCTGCCTTCCAATCAAACTTTTTGAATTCCTCCCCCCTCCCCACACACGGACCTTTTACAGCTGTTTCAGAGACGATTTCAACTCTGCTTCTCCCTGCCCTGCCCTGCCCTCCCCTCATGAAAAGCCAGAGCTCTGTCAGACTGAGCTAGTTGCTCCCAGAGAACTCTAAAAAGCCTCTAAAAATGCCCTTTACAGGAGGCGAGAGAATACGTGCCTCATTTGCATAAGGAATTTTTTGCTTGTTAACCCTTGCTTAGCTCTTAAAAGGCGAAAAATTCCTTATGCAAAAGAGGCCCCTAGTTCTCTGGCCTCCTTCTATGGTTAACACAAAGCACTGTTCCAAGTCACTGTGAATCTGGCAGCAACTACCTTGGCTTTAATTATTTTTAAAAAATTCTTTAAAATTCTTTTTCGTTTCCTCACGACTGGTGAGGCCATGCCTCCCTTGCCTCTAGTGACTGCACGTCCCTGGTATATTTATATTTTTATACTTTCTTATTTCCCCTCCCCCCTGATTTAATAATGTGTCCTGTGAGTTATTTGTTTTATGCTTTGTTCCTTTCTCTTTCTATTTGTATCTTTTTTCAAGCCAACCATAAAATCGTCCCCATGTCCTGTATTACACTGATTCCTCTTTGTTCTTTATTCTCAATGTCAACCTGTTCATTTCTGCACAATCTGATATCTTCTTTATTACCTTCCCTTCCGATGGGATTTTGTCTGCTTTCCAATTTTGTGCAAATATAATTCTGACATATCCTGTAGTCTTGAATTCCTCATTTACCTCACGTAAGGGTAGAAACATTCTCTTCCCTCATGTGCCTCAAATGTAGATGGTGACTGAGGAGAAGACAAAGAAAATACTCGGAAAGTGTGGGATAATTTTAATTATTTATTATATTTTATTTATTTTATTTTATTTATAAGATTTATATGCCACTCAATCCCGAAGGACTCCGGGCGGCTTACAAAAAAAAGAGGAAAAAAAAAATCCCCAACAGGCTAAGTAAATAAAAATCTGCAATCTGATAATGTGGGGCTAAGATACAGTTTGTTTCATTTATATTTCAAATTCAGGTACCAATGTTCAAATCTGAATTTTAGGAAAAATTTACTGACACATTGAGGTGTATATATTTCAGCAAAATGTACCAAAGAGTAAAAATGAAATAATCAAGTGTGAGAATTTAATCTGGTAGTGTTTTTATTTTTTTGCAGACATTCTATTATCACCTTCAGAAGATGTTTTCTCTGTTTAGGAACATGATTTATTGGAACTCTGAGATGACAAAAACAAATACAAATGTTTGGTTTTAATTTAATGCATTTAATTTAACTATGCAAGATCTCCCAACATTTGAAAATCAACCGTAACTTCAGATGAAACAGTTCTAACTCCATTGTTATTTTTGCTGTGTTTATTCATTCTGGCAGAGACATCACCATGCCAACAAAAGTGTGTATAGTCAAGGCTATGGTTTTCCCAGTTGCAACCTATGGCTGGACCATAAGAAAGGCTGAGAGCCAAAGAATTGAGGCCTTTGAACTATGGTGCTGGAGAAGACTCCTGCGGGTCCCTTGGACTGCAAGGTGATCAAAACAGTCAATCCTAGAGGAGATCAACCCTGACTGTTCTTTAGAAGACCAGATCCTGAAGATGAAACTCAAATACTTTGGCCACCTAATGAGAAGGAAGGACTCACTGGAGAAGAGCCTAATGCTGAGAACGGTTGAGGGCAAAAGAAGAATGGGATGACAGAGAATGAGGTGGCTGGATGGAGTCACCGAAACAGTAGGTGTGAGCTTGAATGGACTCCAGAGGATGGTAAAGGACAGGAAGGCCTGGAGGAACATTGTCCATGGAGTTGCGATGGGTCGGACATGACTCTGCAACTAACAAAAAAAAATCATTCAGGATAAAAATGAAATCAGGATCAGTTATCACCAAAGTTGATGATCTTCTTCTCTTTTTTTCCCTCCTCCTCCTCCTCCTCCTCCTCCTCACATTTATGAATGTGGTTATTTCCCCAACCAGCCTTCTGTTTGAAAATTATGGTACACTGATTTTTAAAATGGTGAAAGTCTTTTTTTCCTCCACAAAATTATATTTCTTTCATGGAGCATACTGATGCTGCCCCAAACCAGCTTGCATCAAAATTCTTCTGTGGTAGGTGTTAAGTCTATCCTCGTTAGGAATCTAGAGTTGTGCAGAAGAAGTTAGTAACAAATGTGTCGCTGAACAGTCAATCATGGCCACCGAAGGTAAAACAAAGAATATCTTTACATGTGTAAGAGAAATAGAATAGATAGTCTTCAAAATCAGACTATAAGCAGTCTTGTAGTACATAAACAGGCTATTTACAAAACGTTGAAGTTATAGTTGCTCAACTCACAATTCACCATGTAGACAGGTAACTAACATACAGACTAGCCACCATCCAATACATGGTCTTCTCTCCAAATACTAAGCACAGACAGTAACAGTCAGTAACTATCAGGAACAACAGTAGAACCAGTAGAATCAGTAAAACTCAGGAAACATCAGGAGCATCAGGGAGCATTAGGGAGAACTCTTTACTAGTTCCTATTTCCTTATGTGGCTGCTTAAAACAATTAGCATCCAATTACATCTCTCTAGCATTTAAAGTAACAGATACATTTGTTACAATCATGGCTTATATACATTGTCAAGCCAAGACTAGGGTTACATCCCTAACAGTAGGTATACATTTGAGAGCCTAGGAACTATAGTAGATGCTGTTTGGGCTATCTTCTGATAGCCACTGATCATAACTAATATGTTTAAAGGTCTATCCCATTGTCTTCTTAATGTTTTCATTTTAATCATTTTTTAACATTTTACATACCTTTTTTTAAGGATTGTCAGAAATATAGCTACTTGCTGAAGTTGAGAAGAAGGAGATGGATTGAACAAGAAAAAGACAGAAAAACAGATAAGTTGGAATCATGGATGAAACTAAAGTTGGGACACAATATGAGATATGTAGGTAAGGCTTGAATTAGTAAATATCTATGCATCTACTCCACATATCTGGCCCTGGAGTAACAACAAGCATGGGAGAAGAAATTACAGAAAAAATATTTTGAAGTCAAGCTTGATTCCTGATGAATTAATTGATAATTAAAACAAGGGTTGTTTTTTTTTTTTTTTGCAATAGTATGGAAGTGGTTATTCATTACATTACCTGTGGATGTTTATGTTTTCCAATCTAGCCCACACTCTGAAATTCTCAACTTATCTTTCATACAATACAAATGCTAACCAGGCATGTTTCTTTTTTTCCCTTCAAAACCCAGAGAAAGTCAGCTAGGGACTTCTGAGAAAAATGAGAGGAGACCATTTCTTAAGCAGAAATAATTTTTAAAGCCATTTATTGGCAAGGATTGGTAGCACCAACAGTAGTGGGTTACTGTACGTATTGCAAAAATAGAGCACTTACAAAAATAGATTTTCCTACACTGGAAGCGCACTGCAGGAAAAAACAACAGCAATGTCTAAATAAAATATGGCAGAGAATGATAATTAAAATTATTTCCTAAGTGCCTATGCCAAATCAGAGATATTTGCTAAAGTTTATTTATATCCTTGCTACAGAATCAGATAAGGAACTAATCCGCATTTAATCATTCATTAATTTGATTAATGCTATGGGGACATGTACCATATATAATGAAGATCTCATGCCAGGTTGTTCATTTAACATCTACAATCCATAGCTGTCAAAATATTAATCTCCTCTGTTACAACAACAATCATTCTAAATTAATTTGAGGTCTGCAATTCTTTTGTAACCATTGGTCAGGATAGGCATCACACTATGCATGCTGCTTTTGCTCAGAAAATAAGAATAAAATTAAGATAATTTCTTTCTGTAAGGTGTTTTTCAGCAGCAGGGACTGTTCTTACCTAGGCTTCCCCAGTCGAGTCCTTGTCCCGATAAACACCTTTTGTTTAATTTACAGTGAATTCCTCTCCAGCAAATTCATGGCCCATAGTCTTTCAAGATAATTCACAATTACCCACCTTTATCGGGCTTGGAGAGTGGCCAAGCTGATATCTTTCAGATGCTGCAATACTTGGCAAGAATGCAGGAATGAACTAATTGTCTCCTGCAAACACTCCTCCCCTTTTGCTCCTCTTTTATTCCCTATGGGAGGGGCCATTCACTGTCCACCTGTGGCTTTACTCTCAAATCAACCCTTGTTCCTCAGTTGTTCTCTTCATCTGGCAACTCTGCCCATGTGCCCACTGGGAACAGGCCCCAGTTCATCTGTCTCACTGATGTCTGACTCCAAAGGGAGCTGATAACTGTCAGACGGCCCTGGCTCCATCTCTGCCTCTGATGCAGAGCACTCGTCAGAGCCTTCCCCAGACTCCAGGACTGGCCCATGTTCCTCCCCAACCTCCTCACTGTCTGAGTCTGCTACCAGCTCCACTGGCCGCTGGCGGGCCAGAACAGGGGCTAGGAGACCAGGCAGGGTTGAAGGAAAGCTGAATGGAGCAAAGTACAGGGATATTCTCAGTGAAAACCTCTTCCACAGCACTCAGGACCTCAGACTGGGCCGAAGGTTTACTTTTCAACATGACAACAAACCTAAGCACACAGCCAAGACAACACAAGAGTGGGTTAGGAACAACTCTGTGAATGTCCTAGAGTGTCCCAGCCAGAGCCTTGACTTGAACCTTATTGAATATCACTGGAGGGACATAAAAATGGCTGTCCACCAATACTCACCATCCAATCTGACTGGGATTGAGAGGATTTGCAAGGAAGAATGTCAGAAAATCCCCCAATCTAGGTGTGCAAAGCTTGTTGCATCATATCCAAAAAGAGTTGAGGCTGTAATTGCTGCCAAAGGTGCTTCAACAAAGTACTGAGAGAAGGGTCTGAATATTTATGCCAATGTGATATTTCAATTTCTTTCTTTTTAATAAATTTACAGACATTTCTAAAGCACTGTTTTCACTTTATCATTACAACGTATTGAGTATCTGATACAGAAAAAAAATGTAATTCCTTTTTTCATAGTTTATTATGCTAACTCATGGGTTAGCAACCTGCAGCTCTGGAGCCGCATGTGGCTCTTTCATTCCTCTGCTGCGGCTCCCTGTCACCGGTTGGCTCCATAATTGATAGGGCTTTTGGTTAGGACAGGTAGAAGAAAAAGGATGCCCTGCTAGGAGGAGACTCTATGGTGCGGGGAACCAGACGTCCGGTCAGCAGAGGAAAAAGGATGCCGCACTAGGAGGACACTTTATGGTGGGGAAACCAGACTTCTGGTAGGCTCCAGAATTGAATGGGAGGATTTAGGGTCTTTGTGGCTCTTTGAGTGTTTAAGGTTGCCGACCCCTGTGCTAACTTAAAGACAAAATGACACAAGAGAGAAGGTTGGGAAAAGAGAGCATCATTTCTTTCTTCCTACAGAAGTGGTTGCACTCAATTAAAAGCAGTTGTACCATTTAGCTTATATAGAGAATACTTATAATTCCAATCTGCTTTGACAGCTTGTTATCATCTGAAGAAATGAATAATATTCAGCATGTACTTTAGCTAGTGTTTTATGAGGTACAGCTAAAAGCAATATTTTCAATGAAAACCCTTCCAAAGCTACCTTCTAAATTTGATTCTAATGGAAACCAAATTTAAGATAAAAATGCTTAATGAAACCATGTCCATTTTTGCTGATTAACAGACTGTTATAAAAAGACTGGTCATTTATTAAACATGCCTAATTTTCTTCTCTACTGATTTGAAAGAATACACATACAAGAGAGAGACTTAGATACTCACACATTGCAGCAGTTACAAAGTCTTTTAAAACAAGTAAATTATATTTCATGTTATGTGTAGACAGCAGTAAAAAGAAAAAAATACATTTCTATATGCATTACTGTATAAGTCTATAAAATGAGTGGAAATAGATATGATAGAAGAGGATAGATGGCTGGATGGGATGGCTGGCTGGATAGATGATAGGTAGGTAGGTAGGTAGGTAGGTGGGTGGGTGGGTGGGTGGGTGGGTGGGTGGGTGGATGGATGGATGGATGGATGGATGGATGGATGGATGGATGAGAGATAGATGAGAGATAGATGAGAAATAAATAGGTGCTAGATTGATAGATAATAGATAGATAGATAAATAAATAGATAGATAAATAGATAGATAAATAGATAGATGATAGATAGATAGATAGATAGATAGATAGATAGATGAGATTGATTGATTGATTGATCATCAATAGATAGGTCAATAGATTAGTAGATCAATAGATCAATAGATAGATAGATAGATAGATAGATAGATAGATAGATAGATAGATAGCAATAATATATGATAGACAGATAATACACAATACTAGATGACCGAGAGATTGACAGTCTGTAGATTTATTCCATACTGATAATGCAAAGAAAACATTCTGGATGCAAAAGAAGAAATATACTGATTAGCTGGTATAACTTTAGGATTATGCTCCAAAATTACCCAAAAATTGAAGATTGATTGGAAGATACCTTAACTGCAGTTAATGGCAAAGATTTATTTCCACCATTTTTTTCAGAGAAAATATTATGTTCATTGACAAATAAGTCATTTTCCAATTGGTCTGTGGATCATCATTGTTTAGCTGTTATTTCATTCCTTCAAAAATTGATTTTGTAGAAAATAGCATCAAAAAGGTTACACCCAGAAACTGCCTTCAGGCATTTCAATTTTCCAAATGAAAAATGCAGCTATTTTACAGAAGGTAGGAAATAAGGAAGGGAGGATTTTATATTTGCCAAAGACGTGTTTAATAAGCTTTGGAATAGACTGTTCTGTTAAATAATCCATGCTATTGATTCTATTTGGGATTTTTTTTTAGCACTTGTTAATCCCTTTCTGTATTTGTCTGATGATCCATTCATGTTTGAAAGGGTGGTATGCTTTTCTGGAAAGGAAATGTTAGTTTCAGCACTGATATTTTATGTCTTGGAACATTAAGTACTTGAATTATTTTTTTCCTCTTTTATGTTGTCAGTTAAAACTAAATAACCAATACTGTGAACTCTAGTGGATGAGAGAAAATAGGCTAGTGGATAGAGCTGGAGCTAGAGAAATTGGCTTATCAATTAGTGGTGGGATCAAAAAAAATTACTACCAGTTCTGTGGGCTTGCTTGGTGGGTATGGCTTGGTGGGCATGGCAGGGGAAGGATACTGTAAAATCTCCATTCCCACCCCACTCCAGGGGAAAGTTACTGCAAAATCCCCATTCCTTCTTGATCAACTGGGTTTCGGGAGGCAGAGAATAGATGGTGGCGGGGCCAGTCAGAGGCGGTATTTACCAGTTCTCCAAACTACTCAAAATTTCTGTTACCAGCTCTCCAGAACTGGTCAAAATCTGCTGAAAACCACTTCGGTTATGAATGTCTGTAACATTCATTAATCTAACTGAGTGGCCATTTTTCTACCAAAATTACCTCACAGGTCTGTTAGTGAAGATACATTGGAACTGTCCAATATTTCTCTTCCTCAATAATGGAAGCAGATGCAGGATGCAAGGGTGTGTTACAAAATGGATACAGCTTTCTTCACTGGCCATCAAGTCAAAAGACTTAAGGTCCATGTTATGTAGATTCTACCACTTTCTAATGCATTTAAATACAAGCAAAATCCAGTAGAGATCTTCTAGATGCCTTAATTTAAAATAAGAACTTTGTTTCACCTAATAACAGACACTGATGAATCAGCTCTATGTCTTATGGAAGATAAACTACAGTAACCAAATTATTGAGGAGCAAGCACATTATTTTTATTTTCTATTAACACTGAAGAGCTACACACTCACTACTGGAAGCTAGCAAGGGCAGCCTATCTTTACAGCTCAGGCTGTAGGGACTACTGGAATGAACAAAGCTCATTAACACAATGGTCTTTACTGTGAGTGATTAAGGTACTTGTTTCCACAAATTCAGCTCCAGAGATAATAGCTTATCTTTGGGGTTGGAGTTGTTCAGTGTTCAGAAATCAAAGAGGAATTAACTAATAGAGGTTGTTTGCACAAAGGATAGAAGCTGTTATCTCTGCGTACTAGGTTGGGTAGCAAGGACTTTTAATTCTTCTTTCAGTTGCCTTTTCCATTAAATGGTCTCTGAAATGCTGTTGCCTATCTACCTAATGCTGCTGCTGCTCCTTCTCCCCCCCTCCTCCTCTTCCTGCTCCTTTTCTTTATAAGAAAATATTTCTAGCTCAGGGTTAAACTGTAGGATCCTTGGTGCTCTCTGAGCTTGGTGGTTTTCTTGTAGATGTTTCATTTACCAAACTGGGCAACATCATCAATGATGGAAGGTAATTGGGCTTTTTCTCTGTTTATATGCAAGTGGGTTGTTCTGCCACTGTTGGTAGGAATGTTCTTGACATTTCCTTGATTAGGCTGATTTTTACTGTATGTTTGATTGTTTGACTGAGTTGCTAGTTCCTTGATTGGGGTATTGTTTAGTGTCTGGTTGTTGGTCTGGTATTAATGCCAGTGCTAATCTGTTTTTCTCGGTTTTGGTTCCTGGAAAGGAGGCACTTTGCTCTTTGTTTCTTTTTTAGCTTTTTGATTGCCTCTTTTGAAAGGTATATAAATATTTTTTATGTCTATGTGTCTGTTGATGTTGTATGCAAATAGTGCTGCTAGTACTCATGATATTATTTAGTTGATGAGATGTTAATGAAACATCTTCAATAAAAAACCCCATCAAGCTTAGAAAGCACCAAAGATCTACTCTACTCTACTAAACCTCTACACACAACAGAATACTTTAGACCACCAGGTTCAAAACCTAGAACTACGCCTCCTACAGCCTGACCTAAGGGTAGTACACAAAATAATCTGCTACAATGTGCTGCTTGTCAATTACTACTTCACCTTTAGCTGCAATAATACACAAGCATACAATAGATACAAACTCAAGGAAAACCACACCAAACTCGATTGCAGAAAATACAATTTCAGCAACAGAGTGGTCAACGCCTGGAATGCTCTACTCAACTGTTGTTGTAGCCTCAAACCCCCATAACTTTAACCTTAAACTATCTACAGTAGGGGCATGCATAAGTGCACCAGTGTGCCTAATGTCCCTGTCCTACTGTCCCCATTTATTTGTACCCATTTCCTTTGTTCTTTTTTTGAAGGAAAAAGGTGCGTCTTATACTCCAAAAATACAGTAGATATAAAAGATATAATAGCAGTAATACACTGCATTAACAAATCATTGCAGTGGGCCAATGAGAAATAGCAAGTCCTACAAGGACTGCTATAAATCAAAGAGCTCCGAACTGATCTTGAACCTTATCTTTTCTACTGTTCCTCTAACCACATATATGCTTCACAACGTCACTAACTGTCACTTTCCGTGAACATCTGTGTACATTACTTTCAATTCCTCATTTCCAACAGTTTCATTCTTCCTGTTTTAAATGTATCCATACAAGTGCATATTTTACAAAAAAAAAAAAACATATTTCACAGTTAGCAATGGTTCAGTAGGGTTACAAATATTTCCGGTAAATTTTGAACTCATCCTAGCTGAAAACTTTGGTTCACATCTCTTTCTTCTGGGGCCTTCTATTATCCATAGGACATTGAATCTAATAGATCAATAAGCTATATTTCTTGATTCTCACAACGCCAATAAGTAGGTTTGTATGTTCCAACCAGAGGTGGGTTCCTACCAGTTCGCACCTATTCGGTAGAACCGGTCCGTCAAATCTACCAAACTGGTTAGACGAGGTTCCACCAGTGGACCCGGAAAGCAGGCCACACCTACAGAAGAGGTTCCAAAAATTTTGGAAACCCACCACTGGTGCCAACAGAGGCTTTAGGAACTTGTGCAAAAACATAAACTGCATTGCAAAGGAGTTGACATTTCAAAAATCAGAAATGGTTAAATACAAACTCAGTCCCTGCAAAACTTCTCAAAGCTAAATAAGCAAGATCTTTGAAAAGTGCCTTACCACAATGCAGCAGTGCCAATGTATACCGAAATGTACAATAACAGGATGATACGTAGCAATCAACACTCTTTCTCTAATGCATTATCACTGACACGCCCCCAAAGAACATTTCTTGTGATGACTAAATAGGACTGTCAATCATTTGATTCTGTTTTTCATCTCCCCAGTTTAGGGGAAAGGAAAAAGAAACAAGAAAACAAGGTAGTTTTTTTTCCCAACTACATGCTTTTTACAGTACAGTACTTAAAAAGGAATTGTGAATGAAATTTCCAGCTACGTTATCCCTACTCAAGGAGAAGACAAATTATCTTTGGGATGTCTTCTATCTTATCTAGGTGGGATGGGTGACATAAATGTCTAATAAATAAATAAAACTTAATTGGCAAAAGGTTTCCAGTTCAGCTCAGAATTTAGCCAAGACACATTCTTAGTTCTTTTACAGTAATAGCAATAGCACTTAGACTTATGTATTCTTCAAAGTGCTTTACAGCCCTCTCTAAGCAGTTTACAGAGTCAGCATATTGCCCCCAACAATCTGGGTCTTCATTTTCCTGATCTCGACCTGAGTCAGCCTTGAGACGGTCAGAATCGAACCGCTAGCAATTGGCAGAATTAGCCTGCAATACTGCATTCTAACCCCTGCATCACCACCATTCTTCTGTACTCTGTAGTTTGTAAATGTCTTGCATTTTATGTGCCCTTCTATAAACCCTACATCTCACAGTCCCTCTTGCTTAGGAATCTTTATTGAAACAGCATAATCACAATTAGCTGCTTAGAATTACAATTTGTATTTTTTAAAGGAATTACTCAGCATTCCAAATGCAGATTTCTGCAATTATTGGCAGTTTGGAAATTTCACCAAGTATATGTTTGTAACATCATTAATTTTAAGAATAATTTAGTTGGAAAGTCTTGATTACCAAAAAGGCATATATTACTTTTCTTTTCTTTTTTTAGATAACACTATGAAGATGCAAGGAATCTATGTTTTGTCATTTCCACAAATGTTGGCATCATAGTAATAACCATAAAACTACTTTGAATGACAATCCTGTATAATCTGCTATGACAACTAACATATTAAAAGCAAAAAACATAACAAAAGAGTTAGCATGATATTGAGATCTACGTAATAGTTCTAATGTTTTGCAGCAAAACAGTTTTCATAATTGCTTTTTAGTTTGTTTGCTTGCTTGATTTTTGCCTAAGTAATTGCAAGCTTCTCTGTTAAACCTTTTATCCCCCTCCCCGCATTCTTTCTAAAAAAAAAAAAGCCCCCAGACATTTTTAACTGAAGTTCTAAACTGGCTCCCCATATTTTAACCTGTATGAATTTTCAGATTACCACCTAGAAAATATAGCATAGTGGAAAGGCAGATAAACTTCAGGACATTATTATTTTTTTAAAACCAATCATTAAAAAAAATGCTTTTTTAAAATAAATTGTGTTTGTTTTTATTTTTAATAAGTTAAAATGTATTGCATACATCTAATAAGAATCAATAACTGATCCTTATTGGATCGTGGAGTATCAATAAAGGGGAATATTTGTAGCTTGGGGTTGAAATGAAGGATTTTTTGTGCTTTCAGAGCTTGCTTCTTTTCTTGCAGATGTTTCATTACCCTAAGTAGGTAACATCATCAGTGCTGTTCCTATTTGCATGCTGTCTGAAGTGCTTGAAACACCTCCCCTTTTTTTACAAAAGAAGAAACAGCTATCACAGTTTTTCCCCAAATGCCATCACTCTGCTAAACAACTAATCCCCAAAACACTGTCAAATTATTTACTAAGACTGTATTACTATTATTCTTCTCATCCTTCCTAGTACCTATCTCTTCCCACTTATGACTATAACCATGTTGCTTGTATCTTTACAATTTATATTGTATAATTTGTTTCCTAGTATGATTTGATTGCTTATTAGTAACCTATGACTATCACTAAGTGCTATATCTTATGATTCTTGATGAATGTATTCTATTTTATTTTTATTTATGTACACTAAGAGCATATGCACTGAAGACACATTCCTTGTGTGTCCAATCATACTTGGCCAATAAAGAATTATATTCTGTTCTGTTCTGTTCTGTTCTGTTCTGTTCTGTTCTATTCTATTCTATTCTATTCTATTCTATTCTATTCTATTCTATTCTATAAATAAGCCACAGAACATTATGCATCAGGTCAATAACTAAGAGCATAGGTAGCTGAACTAGACATGCCTGTCCATTAAGGTGTCAGAAAGCAAACTATAAATATTAAATCCTATAATCCAAAATCCACATGACCCCCATCTGATGATATTGGAGGCATTGTAGAAACTTTTGTTCACATGGTATTTTTTTTAAAAAAAGTATTATTTTAAGGCTCAAAATTTGGAATTACAAGCATCCAATATTCACATTTGTTTGAGAGTTGGTAGAAATAAAAATGTGTCCAAAATTTCTTCTGCAGCGTTTCAGTATACGTTCTTTTGGAAAGAAGGTGAAATATTTAGGATGTACCATTTGGGCAAGGCAGTAAATGATGACAGGAAAGGAGAGAAGGAGGAAAGAAAGAAAATAAAATGTAGCCAGCAAGCCAGCCATATTTTGCAAAACATATTGATATGAAACTGATTTCATGTAACTATTTCCTGTTTTTCAATCCAAAAAAAAAAAAAAAGGGAGAGTAAATTTCAGCACTTCTTTAAGAGTCTACATAGCTACCTTAATCTTATTCTGGCCTAACATCAACATGACACATATTTCAGGATCCAATCTGAGTCAGTAACCGCAACCAGAGGTTTAATCTTCTGAGCTTTCGGACTCATGGTGGAGCCCATTCTTAGGGAACTGTTGGTGAAAGTTTCCTGAGGATGGACTCCAACAAAGTCCAAATGCTTGAAAGACTAAATCTCTGGTTGTGGTGATCAACTCAAGACGGGTTCCTGCAACGTTTTCCTAAAACACGTATATTTGCCTTCATTCTTGACACATATTTTTGATACCAGAGAAATGAGACTTATCATATTTTTTTTGGAATATAAGACACTCTGAAGTATAAGACACACCTAGCTTTTGGGGAGGAAAATAAGAAAAAAATATGCCTCTACCTTTGCCTCCCAGCAATTTGTCTCCTTACAGCAAACAGCCCATTTCAGTTTCAGCACAGTTTGATTAGCACAAGCAGTTGATTGTTGGGCCTCCTGACCATCAGCTGTTTCAGGTTGCAGGGATTGCCATAGCCTATTGCCGCCTCTGCGTGCCCCATTTTCCACCTGTTCTGGGCGGCAGGAATCGGAATGGGCAGAAAATGGGGTGTGTGGAGGCCAAAAACGGGGCAGAGGCTGCAATAGGCAATGGCAATCCCTGCAGCCTAAAACAGCTGATGGTCAGGAGGCCAATCCAACCAACAATCAGCTGCTTGTGTTAATCAGGCTGTGCTGAAGCTGAAACTGAAACAGGCTGTTCACTATTTGCTGCAAGGAGGCAAATTGTTGGGAGGTAGAGGCCAAAGGGTATGGCCCAGCGGGTGGGCGGGTCTACATTCCATGTATAAGACACACCAAATTTTCACCCTCTTTAGGGGGGGAGAGTGTGTGTTATACTGCGAAAAATACAATAATTACTGATATGCTATCTATCAACCAGTAAGTTGTTATCCAGCAATAAGGCTCATGTTGCAATTCTGTATAAGAGTGTACGCGTGTAAGCTTTAAAAAGAGTGAGGCATTTCCAAGTTGCTTGATAGTTGAAACAACTGGCAGATATTCACTTCATTATTCATTTCACAAGAAACAACAACAAACAGAAGATTTGTGTTGCCGGACTGCAATGGGAAAATTAGAAAAGGAGATGAAAGGGAATCCAGTTAGCTTTCCGCAACAGCCTTTCTAAAAGACGATCTTTTTACAGAGAATGAAAACAGATGTGGCTGGGAAGACATTTTTGTAGGAAGGAAGAGGCTTCCACAATAAAAAAAAAACACCTGCTGTTTTTCATTCTGTCATCTACTGATTTATCTTAGGAAAGCACGTGAAAACAAATGCAAGGACTGAAATGCAGTAGTCTTTAAAGATTTCCAAAGCTTGAACTGCCTTGAGTTTGTTAGCTTATTATAACTAGTAAAGATAACAAAGAATCGGATCAATATTCTTCAGTTACCGAGTGGAAATTATACAGTAAATGTTATGATAGAAGCTTGTTTTGCTCAGAATTAATAACTGCTTTAAGAATACGGTACATACATAGGAAGAATGCAATGGGGATTAGAAATACCTTTTTCTGGGTTGACTTATTGAGTAGAAGTATCTCAAAGTACAAATATTAATCACCAACAGTGTAATTCTAGAGATATTGTTTGGTTTGCCTCATTACAGTATAGAGAAGTCTGGACTTTAGCCTAAGGCTAAAGTCTTAGAGCCTTTGAAAACAGCAGGACTTTTTTTTTTGAGGAGATATGCCTGAAACTGAACAGCATTTCATAAGAAAATAGAAATGTTTCTTGCTCAGAAACTAACTTTCCCCAGACTGAGGTGCAGTACAAATTAATGTCTTAGTTTTGAACAGAGGGAACGTCTGCATTCATGGTCATGGAGCTCCAAAGTTTCTTTTTTGAGAATCAAGTGGACTTTCTTGTCTTTTTTTGAAGGCATTTCACTTCTCATCCAAGAAGCTTCCTCAGCTCTGACTGGATGATGGGGAATGGAAGGATTTATATTCCTTGCAAACAGCTGGTCATTTGCACCCTTTTAGGGAGCTGTTGAGGCCCCTTGGAGGTTTGTCTACATGCAGAACCTTCTTGGAGCTGCTGAAAGGATTGTGTTGTGGAGCTGGGCTTTCTGCAGGATGCTTCTTGACCCATGTCTCTTCATTGTTGAATCCAGATGCAGGCTGTTGGGGATGGGTTTGTGTTTCTGCATCTCAAACTGAAGTGCAAATGGTTCCTGTAATCTGCAATTTTTATTGAAATCCATTCATTTTCGAAGGGTATTCATCCCAAATGCATAGCTAAATGTCTATGCAGATTCTCACCCATCCAGGTTATGGTTATCCCAAAGGTGCTTTTTCAAGAGCCACTGGATTTTCTTATTTTTCTTTGAAAATGTTTCGTGTCAGCCTCTGTTTTGCTGCTTGCTTTTGGCTGCCAATGAAACGGGGAGGGGGGGCATTATATTTGGGTGAGGAAGTATCAGTACAGGAGTGACTGTTAAAAGGGAGTTGTTCTCACCATCTACTGCGCATGCTGCAGATAGAGGATTTGCCACCAAGGCCAACTGTCCGGCATACCAACCTGATGAAGCTTTTTGAAGATGTCTCCCACATGACACCTGTGGGATGTGCGGATTGGACTATGGGTTGGGGTTACCAGGGAGAGGGGGTTGGGTCACATATTGATATCTAGAATTAGGCACACTTTTGCCTTAGATCTTGCTTTGCTTAGCTGCTATCTACTCATGACCAGAAAAAGTACTCTTAATTCTGCAAAATGGAGTTGAGTGGTTTCTTTCTTGGTTACTGAGGGAGGCCGCCTTGACATTCTTCAGCTCTGAGCTGACGAACCTTCTTGGATGAGAATCAAAACGTCTTCAAAAAAAAGAAAAAAAGTCCAGTTGCCTCTTGCAAAAGCACCTTTGGGACATGCATAGAAACAGTTTTGCTCAATGCTATATGCATTTATTTTGTACTACTTTGTTATTTTACATTGTAAGCTACTCAGAATCACCTGTTAAAATGTGTGGCTATATAAATCAAATCAATCAATCATTTTTTTTAAAAAAATGTAAATTAGAAAACAAAACATCGGGCCGCAAACCTAACCTACTCACATGAAAAACCTAACCCACTCACTCCACAGCTGACTTTAGAACACCATTTGTCGGCTGTGACCAGGGGGGCATTTGCCCAGGTTCACCTGGTGCACCAGTTGCGTCCCTACCTGGACCAGGAGGTGCTCGCAACAGTCACTCACGCCCTCATGACCTCAAGACTGGACTATTGCAATGCGCTCTACATGGGGCAGCCCTTGAAGAGTATTCGGAGACTTCAACTCGTCCAGAACGCAGCCGCGCGATCGATTGTGGGTGCACCTCGGTACACCCACGTTACACCTATCCTCCACGAGCTGCACTGGTTACCAATCAGTCTCTGGATACGCTTCAAGGTGCTAGTCGTAACTTATAAAGCCTTTCATGGTATTGGATCTGGGTACTTGAGAGACCGCCTGCTGCCAATTACCTCCCACAGACCCATTAGATCTCACAGGGTTGGCCTCCTCCGGGTGCCATCTACCAGCCAATGCCACCTGGCTATTACCCGGGGGAGGGCCTTCTCTGTGGCAGCTCCGGCCCTCTGGAATGAACTCCCCGCAGGGATTCGGACCCTCACCTGTCTCCAGGCCTTCCGAAAAGCCGTCAAAACCTGGCTTTGCCAGCAGGCCTGGGGTTGATGAGTTCCCTCCCTTCTCGAAATGTATGGTTGTGCGACTGTTGTTTACTTTTATTATTTGTATTCTGTTTTTTTTTTATGTTCCCCTTTTTCCCCCTTGAATTGTTCGCCGCCCTGAGTCCTCCTGGAGAAGGGCGGCATACAAACAATAAAATTCTATTCTATTCTATTCTATTCTATTCTATTCTAAAATGAAGTGCATGCATTCTGCAGCTCCTAATGGGAACGGCTCAAATTGTTTTCTAACATATGTCCAAATATTCTTTTCAATATAAAGCTGTCAAATTCATGTCATATTTATTTATTTTTGTTTCTCAAGCCTGTTTTAAAATCTTTCCTCATAATTACAAGTGATATAATTAGAGGGGAAAAAATCCCCTAAAAATAACTGAAGAATCAAAGTTGGCAAAAGCAATTCCATGCTCTAAGTGAGAGTTCTATCAAAGAGCTTCCTTCTGATCCAGTTAATTTATGGTAATAATCAAAGAATTCTGATGTCAGGCAAACAGTCCATGCTATGGAACAGAGGGAATTTGAAAATATAAGAAGAAAGCAAATAAGTATGATGGCTATTTCTGTAGCAGCATCAGAGGGATCAAAAAAAAAAAAAGATTGTCCTAAATAGACACCAAATCAAAGTTGAGAGTGCTGGTGTGTAAAAGAAGTACAGGGGAAAAAAAAGAATATTGCCATATGTAATAAGATGTCACATTCACAATGCAGTAATCTAAAAGTCTAAACCAGATTAAGCTGACTGTTTGAAATCCATATACTTTTTCAGAGTATAAAACACACCTTTCTCCCCCCAAAAAGAGGGTTAAAATCTGGGTGTGTCTTATACACTGAATACAGCATTTTTGGCCTGCTGAAACCCCACCCCTTTTTCAAAAATGGATGTGCAGAGGGTTTGGGAGGTCTGCAAAGTGCTCTTGGAGGCTGGGAAAGACAAAAATAAGTGAAAAACGGGCCGGTTTTTGCTTGTTTTTGCCCCCCCCCCAGCCCTCAGGAGCACTCTACAAGCCTCCTAACCAGACTTTCTTGGTGTTTTTTTTTCTCTCTCTGAAAACATTTTGCTTCTCATCCAAGAAGCTTCTTCAGGTCTAACAGATTGCACGAATGACTGCAAAGAATGGAAATCCTTTCATTCCCCACCAGTCAGTTAGGACTGAAGAAGTTTCTTGGATGAGAAGCAAAATGTTTTCAGAGAAAAACCAAACCCAAAATCCCAGTTGCTTTTTTTGAAAAATCACCTTTGGGACCATCACAACCTGGATGAGAATTTTGAAAGGCCTTCAACCTGGAAGTCTTTGAGGACACTTTTATGTATGTCCAGACATATCGTGTTTCTTTAAGTGACTACTTATCCTTCCAGAAATACTAAATGCCTAGATCAGTGACGGCGAGCCTTTTTCTTACAGCGTGCCAAAATTGCGCGTGCATGCCCACTCAATCTTCCCCACCCACCTGCACATGCACATGGAACCCCCCCTCCAACACATGTGTGCATGACCCCAAACTATGGGGTGTCATGCACAGTTTGGGAGCTTTTGGCTGGGACGTTGGGGCCATTTTTTTCCTCCCCAGTCTTCCGAGGCTTTCCTGAAGCCTGGGAGGGTGGAAATGGTCTCCCCTGGTCCTCCAGAAGGGCGAAAAGTTGTTGCAGCAGATTGAGGTTTGCAATCTGCTTACAAAAGATCAGGGCTCGAGACCACGAGGGTGCAAGAGAAACATGTTTATTGATGCATCGAGTTCAGTGTGCTAATACACCAAAATCTGAACTGCCTGGGCTCTGCCCAGGATGCTACTTTTATGCCGTGTTCCACACTGTGCATTCTCAAGGCGTTTCCATACACGAGACAAACATGACATTTCGAAAAGGAGAAGTTCATAGGAAAAATACAAAAAGAGAAGTTCTTATAATTTTGGAGCTATCAGCTGTTTCACCTCTGTTCTATCTTACACCCACACCTGGCTTCCTGTGCCCCTCCTTTACAGGGTCTTGCCACACTGTTCCAGCACTATTTCTAATACTTATGAGGAAGTCAGAAGTCAAAGTTGGAAGTTAAAAGTCAAAGTTGGAGAGAAAGTTCACTCAAGGTAAAGATCAAGCTAATATGAAGTCATAGTTTACAGCCTATAAGGACCACCTAACCTGGCCAGCCACTGGTGGGTTTACCTGTGCACCCCCTCCTGCATCAAAATCAGCTGGCCAGTGCGTGCATGCGCACTGGAGCTGACAGCTAGTGTATCTCCAAATATGGCTCCCTGTGGTTCGGCATCATGGACCTATAGACATGTCAAGATGTAAATGGGACAGTTTTTTTGGGTGGGGGGTGTTGAAACTGAGAACACCAATGCAGAGTAGTCCTTCTTGCTATGAAAAAAAAATAGAAATAAGGCTATTTGAAAAAAAAATCATGACAAAGGTGAATTACACTAACAAAGAATAATCTGCATTTGCAAGAAATTATTTTTCGGAGTTCAGGAAATTCGGATGTGCATAAAGTCTAAACACTAGTGAGTAGCATTGAGAACAATTTTAGAAAAAAAAATTGCTTTGAGCTTTGTGTGAGGATGAGCACAGCACCTCTTTACTATTTATTAAAACAGACTGACTTGTTTGCCATGCTGACATTATTTAAGGGTGCATTAGCTCACTTTGATGATGTATTATCAATGTGGCAGAAATGAACGGGATTCCATTGTTAGCAAGAGCCATGCAGTGCATGTAGATAATGAGAAGCTTATTCTCCTGCAACTGTTTCTTACAGCTTAGAGACAACACATTCTGCTGATGTCCAAAGTGCTTGTTTCTGCCTTTGACTTAAATGTACAATGCATTATGCAGTGAGAATCCATGATATCTCGTAATGTAATTGATACCGACATTTCTATTTAGATTTTCCATCCAGTTTTACATTAAAACTGACTCTACATTTCTGGGTGAGCCTGAGAGATTAGTCATCTTCCAGGAAACATCACATAAGATATTATATAGTTGCTTCTTCAATTTAATGTGATTGGAGGCCGTAGGCATCTAACTGACTTATTAAGTAACAATTTAACAACAAGTTATCCCCCGCCCCCCCAGAAAAAGGTTGATTATTTCTCAGCCAATTTGATTTATAAAATTAGTGGAATAACCAATTTTTACTTTGCATTCCACTAGAGTATCAATCTCACATTTCATCATGGGAGGTCCCTATATGAAGATCACATGAAGAAGTAACTTTCAAATTCCTGAGGTGATACAATCATTTGATACAATTTCACTGTGGTTGCTAATTTATTTTTTTTAACTATTTTGAGAGGGGTATCTCTATGATAGTCACATTTTATTTAAATAACATTAAGTAAAGTGCAAAAATGGAGTGATAGTACTAATCACATTTGAAAAAAAATTGGTATGGTAAAAGCATAATGGGATGAGGTGTAAAGTCCTCGACTTGCGACCAGCCAAAAGTCCTCAACCTACAACCAGTACCAAGTCCTTGAATTGCGACCCGTCAGCCTGGTAACCAAAGGACAGCTCTCATTGGCTAAGATGCGCCTGTCTTAAGCGGGACTTTTACTGTAAGCCCATTGGTTGCTCTGCTTGACAGCTCAAGTATAAATGGGTGTCAAGCAGAGTGTGGTGCTGAAGTTCTATCGTTGTCTACTGCTGCTGTAGAAATAAAAGGTTGTTTCGCGGTTACCTCAGCGTGTCTCTGCCATCTGTTGTCCAGAACTTATTACTAAGCTTGTCGATCAGAAAAGTCGGCAGTTCAGTGGTTCGAATTCCTAGTGCCGCGTGACAGATTGAGCTCCTGTTATTTGTCCCAGCTTCTACTAACCTAGCAATTCAAAAGCACGTAAAAATGCAAGTAGAAAAATAAGAACCACCTTTGGTGGGAAGGTAACAGCATTCAGTGTGCCTTCAGCATTTAGTCATGTCGGCCATATGACCATGGAGATGTCTTTGGACAGCGCTGGCTCTTTGGCTTTGAAACGGAGATGAGCACTGCCTCCTAGAGTTGGGAACGACTAGCACATATTTCCAAGGGGAATCTTTATCTTCACCTTATGGTACAAGCATAGTCAAGGTAGTATCTCAAGCATAATCAAACATCTTATGGTAAAATAGGATCTGTAGTCTACAGTCAAATACAAATCAACTTATGGTTTCCCACATCTCATCATCTTGGAAGTACATGATGTTTATTGATATTAGTTGAAACATTGGCAAGGATCAGCAAAATGACTGCATCTCCAAAACCAGTCAGTGAATTAGAATGTCTAGTTGCTCCTGAGACTCTTCTTCACACTTGCTGGATAGTTCAACAAAAGCTTTAGTGATTTCTAATACAGCTAGTACTCTAATCACCAAATAATTGACAAGGTGGAAGCTGTATGAGTAGGCAGACTAGGATCTCAACAGAAGCAGAGAGTTTGTTACAGCAAAAGGATATTCTTTCTTTCTTAACAGCCGAGGTGGTGCAGTGGTTAGAGTGCAGTACTGCAGGCCACTTCAGCTGACTGTTATCTGCAGTTCAGCTGTTCTAATCTCACCGGCTCAAGGTTGACTCAGCCTTCCATCCTTCCGAGGTGGGTGAAATGAGGACCCAGACTGTGGGGGCAATATGCTGACTCTGTAAACCGCTTAGAGAGGGCTGAAAGCCCTATGAAGCGGTATATAAGTCTAACTGCTATTGCTATTGCTATTCTCATTGGTAGTCTTGGGGTAAATCTCAACTGCTCAACAACTGCCTTTTGTAGTTGGCTGGGGGAACTCTTCCTTCTGTCTACACCACAACTAACCAGCTGTCTTCAGCCAACTCTTGCCAAGCAGAGATGATGATAAGAATAGGAGAGGATGTGGGGAAATGTGGGGGGGGGGGTGGACCTGTCATTCTTTTCTTGTTTATCAGAATGTCTACTTTTTTATTTTCTGGAAAAAGCATGAGATATGCTGGACACATGAAGATAAGTTTGGAAACATATTAGTCTCTCTGACCCTTGGTTCTTCCTGCCCTATATTTGTCCATATTCTCTATTAACCATTCTAATGTCTGTTTATCATTTTACTTACATGATATGTACTAAATGGGATTAACCTTTCAAAGCTTGAATGCACTGCTATTAGCTATGCACAGGTATTGCACAATTCACAGAGTGCAATACAATCCATTCAAAATACTATTTTATAATCAATTATTATGCATCATCTTCTTTTAATATGCCCCTAATCCATTTTGGGGTGGAGTCAGGACAACTGAATGGAGCTGAGTGTTTACTGGCTGGATGCCCTTCCCTGTTGCCAATGCAGAGTTTTGTTCAGGAGATATATTCTCATTGTGATCAGAGAGAGAAATATCTGCCTCTACCTAGGATCGAACTCAGAGTCTCCTAATTTTGAGGCAAGAGCTCCACCTCTATTCCACCGTACCACTATCAATTACTATACACTATATGCTAAATTACTATATCTTTCACTGGCTTGCACAACCACATCTATTTTTGCCTGATACTATATTCTGTGAGTTTACCACTTCCGTGTCTTGATTCTTTCTTATTATGGGTTCCATATTTACTGTTTTTTGAATCAGTTTAAGTTTTAAAGTTCTCATCGGAAAGTCTTCTGCATTTGACCATAGTTAAGATGACTTACAATGTCAGGAGAAGAAAATAAATGTTTAATTTTACCTAAGATTAAGTTACACGCTGTGTGGTAATTCTTTGGCAAATTTTGAATGCCTAAGAAATAAGATTTATTCAATCTATTGTCTCATGCCATTTAGGAAAAAAATGCATTAATTAAGGGGTAATATGATTAGCAAGGAACAGCTATCCTATAATGAGCTGTTCTGAAAAGTTATGGTATTGCCTCAGAGATATGAAATAAAATAATTCATGTATTTTAAATATGTATTTTAATATGCTAATATAACAAAGACTTTTGAACATTTCTGGGTAATGTTTCATCAGTTTTACAATAATAGAATGATGAATAAAAGCCATTTGAATATACTTGGAGCAACAATAA
Organism: Thamnophis elegans; assembly: GCF_009769535.1. NCBI lineage: Eukaryota > Metazoa > Chordata > Lepidosauria > Squamata > Natricidae > Thamnophis > Thamnophis elegans. Next base: position 54,250,643 of record NC_045551.1, on the reverse strand, counting down.
CAACAATTTGATATCCAAAACATTGTGGATTGCTGACAAGGAAACACTTCTAATATTCCATAACCGTTGGAGATATCCATATTTTTGTTAATGAAGTCTCAAAGAGGACTTCAGCCGACATGAACAGATGGATATGGAAAGAAACAATCATCTGGGTATTGAGCCCCAATTTATTTTAGTGTTTCCAATAAGCAGTATCAGTTTGAACTAAATCTCAAAGCAAATAAGCAACAGTGGGTTTAATTATGTACAGTGTTTTGGTCAAAAAAAAAATCTTTTACAATATTGACAGAGAAAAACATGCACTGTTTTTCACTGGAAACCTAAACAGAGTGGTTTTTTTTCTTAAAGAAAAATGAAAAATGCAATAAAAGTAAAAACAGAAAAATAGAACATATTATTTAACTATAGTCACAATTCTATATATATTTAATATACAGAGGAGTATTTAATTGAATGCATGTAATTGATCTTCCATAGATCAGAAGGTGGCATATGAACTAAGGGGAAAAAATCAGTATGGGGACACAGCACAGTGCAACGTTCCGATGTGCACCAACCCGCAAACCCACATCCATCACCCACACCCAGTGACACCCCTACATACACATACCAACATACCAAACTGGATCTTTCTTTCTTTCTTTCTTTCTTTCTTTCTTTCTTTCTTTCTTCCTTTCTTCCTTTCTTCCTTTCTTCCTTTCTTTCTTTCTTTCTCTTTCTTTCTTTCTTTCTTTCTTTCCTTCTTTCCTTCCTTCCTTCCTTCCTTCCTTCTTTCTTTCTTTCTTTCTTTCTTTCTTTCTTTCTTCTTTCTTTCGTTCCTTTCCACCTTTCCCTCTTTCCTTCTTTCCCTTTTTCTTCTTTTTCTTTTTCTTCTTTCCCCCTTTTCCTTTCCTCCTTTCCCTCTTTCCTACCTTCCTTCTTTTTCTTTCTTTCCATTTTCCTTCTTTCTATTTTCTTCCTTCTTTTCCTTCTTTTCCTTCTTTTCCTTCTTTTCCTTCTTTTCCTTCTTTTCCTTCTTTTCCTTCTTTTCCTTCTTTTCCTTCTTTTCCTTCTTTTCCTCTTTCCTTCTTTTCTCCTTTTCCTTTCCTCCCTCCCCTCTTCCCTTCCTCCCTTCTTTTTCTTTCTTCCTTTCTTTCCTTTTTCTTCCTTCTTTCATACACACACACACACACACACACACACACACACACGTCCAAAAAGGGAAGTTGGTTGTTAGCTTTTATTTCCATATTAAATTGCATTTTGGGGTGTAGGCTGTTGAGATGTGTGAGGAAGTTGTCCAGTTTTTCTTTCCCATGTGGCCAAATTACAAAAGTGTCATCTACATATCCAAGCCAGAGTTAGGGTTTGTGTTCAGATTTATCTAAGGCGTTCGTTTCAAAGTGTTCCATGTATAGGTTTGCGATGACGGGTGAGAGGGGTGATCCCATAGGTGCTCCTTCTATCTGTTTGTATCTTTGTCCATTGTGGATGAAGTATGTGTTGGTTAGGCATTATTGTTTCTATGAAGTGGATTAAGTTTTGTACATGTGAGGTGATGGATTCTGTGTAGGGTTGGAGTTGTTTGGCAAGAAATTTGGTAAGATTCTGTAGAGGTGAGCCTATGGAGCTGACTATGGGTCTAAGTGGTGATCCTTCTTTGTGTATCTTGAGGAGGCCGTAGAGCTTGCGGCATCTGGATGGTCCAGCAACTTAAAGCTACAGGACATGAAATTAATTTTGAAGGAACCAAATTAATCTCCAAAACTGAACACTTCAACCAGAGAATAATTATAGAAGCTATCGAAATAGAGAAACGCCCTACAACATGAATAAATGTGACGATACTTCCTGCCTACCAGACATCTGGAAAGCAGCCCTAGTCAACAAACAAACCCCCACCCACCACCCAGGCTGTTATAACACGAAACAACAACAGACACACAGCCAGTACCAATCAGCTCCAATCGACTAATCATGATACAACCATACAGCCAGTACCAATCAGCTCCAATCGACTAATCATGATACAACCATACAGCCAATCAATCCACTTACTGAAACAAAGCCAGCACTCCACACCCACCCACCAAGATTTATAGAAAGATGGCAGCTCCGATCATGCTTTACTTACACAAACACGAAGCCGAAAACACCAGCCAGAAGATGGCGAGTGAGACCTTGCCGAAACGTTGCCACAACAATCTCAATCTTACATGGGAAAAGACCCGAATACAAACAAACAAACTTGGAATAAAAACAAAGCATATGTCAGCATCACATAGGCCTCCTATGTGCTGCTCTGCAACTCAGATACCCCTGCCAGAATATCCCCTTTTATATTCTGTCTTTCTATGAAGGATGCAGTGAAATACTCCCAATTCTGCTAAGTATCCCAACCTCCTTACCAACTTTCTGCTCCTTTAACTGCAACACTTTATCAACTGGCCCCTGATGTTCATTGCCTTCTCTTTAGACTAGTTCTAAATTGAAAAGATATTGAGATTCTAGGAAGCTTAAATGGCTTCAAAGGGTTTCTATCAGCATGAGATCTTCAGCAACTACTGCTCGGTTGGAAAAGACTCTTCTTTTTTATTTTTTAAATAACCCACCATATTGACAAAGGTATAGAACATAATGCTTGGAATACTGTCTTACATTTTGATTACTGGTTTGTAGTCTCTGAAACAAACAAACACTAATTAGATATTTCACCTGAGAGCAATTAAATCCTGGTTGGCAGGAGTAGCTGACTCTCCTTTTTATTGAGTCCCCAAATACCTCTTTACAAATTTGATGCTGCTCAGGCTGTTTCGGTCGGAGAAGGAGAAGCTTTTCAGGAGTTTTCTTCCTAATATAAAAGGCACACATCAGTTTCCTGGCTGGGACTTTGGAATTTGAAGCCACAGATGGCCCACTATACAAGGATGTTATGATACTTCTGCTGCTAAATACACCTCCATTTAAACCCTAGGGCAAGAAAAATAGCTGTGAACTATTCTTTGAGAACACACATTCAGTCTCTCTCTTTCTTTCCTTCAAGTATCTATCTAGCTACAGTCTATCTATAATACAGTCTGTCTATAATTCCAGCAAGGCTACCATATATTTCAGGAAATTTGCTTCTCATTAAAGAAAATGAGCCTGACATACTGTTCTCTGCTTGCTTCATTTCACTTCATCCATCTTGGGAAAGGCCTATGAATGCAGACTTACTACTGTGTCAAGGATAACATCCTACAGGGATTACTGAAATATTTCTGGGGTGCACCAAAAGTTGTCCTCTCTCCCCCCTCTCTTTTTGTCCATCACTTCCTCTCCCTTTCTTTCTTCCTCCCTCCCTCCCTCTCCCTCCCTCTCTCTTTTCCTACCCCTCCGTCTTTTTCTCCCACCCTCTCACTCACTTTTCCTCCCACCCTCCTCCCTCTCCCTCCCTTGTTCTCCCTGCCCCTCCCCCTCCTTCCCCCTCCTCTCTTCATCCCTCTCTTTGTAGGTGCTAGTCGTCACCTACAAAGCCCTTCATGGTATTGGACCTGGGTACTTGAGAGACCGCCTACTGCCAATTACCTCCACTAGACCAATTAGATCCCACAGACTAGGCCTCCTCCGAATTCCATCAGCTGGCCAGTGTCGACTGGCGACTACCCGGAGGAGAGCCTTCTCTGTGGCTGCTCCGACCCTCTGGAACAAACTCCCCGTGGAGATTCGTACCCTCACCACCCTCCAGGCCTTCCGCATAGCCCTTAAAACCTGGCTGTTCCGACAGGCCTGGGGCTAAAGACTCGCTGCCCCACTTCAAATGGTATGATTGTTGTGCTTTTAACTATGTATGGTTTTTTATGTTTTGTTATTCTGTTTGTATTCCCCTCCCTTTTGAGTTGTGAGCCGCCCTGAGTCCCTTCAGGGAAAAGGGCGGCATACAAATAAATTAAAATGAAAAATGAAAATGAAATCCCTTCCTCCCTCCCCTTCCTTCCCCCTCCCTCCCTCTCTTTTCCTCCCTCTCTCTCCCTCTCTCCCTCCCTCTCTCCCTCCCTCCCTCTCTCTCTCTCAAATGATGTTTGGCTACTGTCTGAAAAATAGATAACAGTATCTTTTAATTTTCTCCAGTCTGCCTAAAATATGCTGAAAGTGGTGGTGGAGTGGCTGTATCTTGTACAAGTATTCAAACAGAAACAGCACAGTGTGTGGAAAAGTTCTGCCCCAGCCCCCCAACAATTTCATTTCATTTGATGTAAAATATGCTCTTGGGTATATGTATGTCTCCAGAGGGCAAGAATGTTTTGATGAAATTCTCGTGATTGGTCTGTAGCTTAGTTGCTGCTGTCTTAGATATGAATTTGTCAAGAGGTACATGTAACTGTGTGGGGGATCTCTTGAAATAAAAGTGTCTTTACTAAACTCTCCTTGTGGGGTGTTCCCCCCCCAAAAGAAATTCTGATATCAGTAAGCTTGGACATCTAAATGAGCTTGAGATATGTAACAGAAGAAAAAAGAGGCTGTGTTTTGCAGCCATTTTGAAGCAAATACAGTATGCTCAGATTTAGTTATTTCTTTTGTTTTCTTTTCTTTTGTTTTTTGAACATAATAACAGGTATAAGTAAAAACATAAATATGAACACAGTAAATTGGTACGAATAAATGGAGACCGTAGGACAGGAATGGTAGGCATGATGGTGCGCTAATGTACGCTCCTTACAGACCTCTTAGGAATGGGGTGAAGACTGTGAAGTCAACAGTAGACAGTCTTAGGTTAAAATTATGGGGGTTTGGGAATGTGACAACAGAGTCAGGTAGGGCATTGCAGGCATTGACCACTCTGTTGCTGAAGTCATATTTTCTGCAATCGAGTTTGGAGCGGTTTACCTTGAGTTTGTATCTATTGTTTGCCCATGTATTATTACAGTTGAAGCTGAAGGAGTCATTGGCAGGTAGGATATTGTAACAGATAGTTGTGCATACTATGCTTAGATCACACCATAGGCGTAGTAGTTCTAGCCCAAAATTTCAAGCCTGGTGGCATAAGGTATTCTATTGCGAGTAGAGGAGTACTCTTCTCGCGTTCATCACAAAATTTATTACAAAATTTATCACAAAAGGGTACAAATATTTATTTGTCTGTTTATGGCTTTAATTGAATTATATGGCTGACCATCAGGCACATGAAACTCTGGCTGGCTAACAAAATGTAAACGTTTCCTACAAAACAAAGAGAAAATGGCAGTTCTGGGGTGCCTAGAAAGAGGGATAGAATCAAGATCCCGTGAAGTGTTAATGCCACTTTATACTGCTATGGTAAGGCCACACTTGGAATACTGCATTCACTTTTGGTCGCCACGATGTAAAAAAAAAGATGTTGAGACCTTAGAAAGAGTGGAGAGAAGAGCAACAAAGATGATTAGGGGACTGGAGGCTAACACATATGAAGAACCATTGCTGGAACTAGGTATGTCTAGTGTGATGAAAAGAAGGACTAGAGGAGACTTGATAGCAGTGCTCCAATATCTCAGTGGTTGCCACAAAGAAGAGGGAGTCAAGCTATTCTCCAAAGCACCTGAGGGCAGTACAAGAAGCAATGAGTGGAAACTAATCAAGGAGAGAAACAACTTAGAACTGAAGAGAAATTTCCTGACAGTTAGGACAATAAATCAGTGGAACAGCTTGCCTCCAGAAGTTGTGAATGCTCCAACACTGGAAGTTTTTAAGAAGATGTTGGATAACCATTTGTCTAAAGTGGTGTAGAGTTTTTTTGCCTGAGGATGGGGTTGGACTAGAAGACCTCCAAGGTCTCTTCCAACTCTGTTATTCTATGATAACAACAACAAAAAAGCAAACAAACAAAGCCTATTACAACCAGGGGAAACCAAAGCAATGCCTGGGTTCAATCTTTCTCCTGATCTTGGGAAAACAATCAGTTCTTAAAGGCTCTCCAAAGGCCGACAAAATTGAGAAGATTGGAGATGGATTAGAAATTATCCAAAATGTTTGCATCTCATGGGTGGTTTCCTGAAAAGATGATGGATCATTACCTTGTTAAGCATTGGAAGGACCATGCCATCTCCCAAGGATGCATTCATCACTGCTAAATTTCACATCATTCCTTGGAACTTTTAACTAGCCAGGAGAGGCATGGTAAATTCTGAGAAAGACTTTTATAAATCTTTAGGGAAATCAGAAGACAAATTTTAATATATTATTACTTTATATATTATTACATTATAATAATATATTATTATAATGAACAAATGTTTGAAAATACTTGTGTGGAGACCTTGGTGCTCTCTGAGCTTGCTTGTTTTCTTGCAGATGTTTCATTACCCAACCAGGTGGCATCAACAGTGCTCGGCAGGAGTGATGTTTTCTCTTTGTTTATATACAATTCAGGTGGTATTTGGGCAAACGGGTAGCGACAGCTGTGGAAAGCTCCGCCCAACCACCCCGATGTAATATGCGAGCACTGCACATGCACAGAAAGTGGTGTACATGTGCACACACAGCACGTGCGATTAAAGCGAGCGAGCACACGTGCATGCTCACATTTGTGAACTGGTAGGGGAGGTAAATGAATCCCACCGCTGATACAATGGCTGGGGCCTGTCAGCATTGGTGGGGGTGTTGTTTTTGTCTTGGTAATTCCTCGATTAGGATATTGTTTAGTGTTTGATTGTTGGTCTGATATTAATCCTAGTGTTAATCAGTGATGTGCAGTGAGGTTTATGGCTGGTGAGGCACTGACACAAGGGTTTCAAAATTTTTAGACTTGTGGACTTCACCTCCCAGAATTCCACAGCCAGACATGCTTAGTTCCAATTTAAAGCAACAGCATTTTTTCTCCTTTGCGAAATAAGTTCTCCTTCATTCTTTTTCTTCTCCCTCCCCCTCCTTCCTCCCTTTCTCCATCTCTCAAACAGACACACACACACAGAGAAGTTGGATCCCTGTCTCACTCACTCTCAAACAAACACAAACACAGAAGTTGGATTGGATATATTTGCCAATGGCTTGAAAGCAGCTCCTCTGCCTTACCCCCCCCCATTCCCCTGCTGCCTTCCGATCCAAACCTTTGATTGCAGGTGGAGCCACGTTGCCTTTTCAAACTTGTAATCAGTGAAGCTGAGCTTATATACTTTTATCCAGGGGTGTGTGTGTGTGTGTGTGTTTGAAAAGGCAACGTGGCTCTGCATACAATCAAACTTTTTGAATTCCTCCCCCCTCCCCACACATGCACCTTTTCCAGCTGTTTCAGAGAGGATTTCAACTCTGCTCTTGCCTGCCATCATGAAAAGAAAAAAAAATATAAAAGGAAAAAGGCATGAGCTCTGAGGTCAGGCTGAACTAGCTGCTCCCAGAGCCTTTAAAAAGCCTCTAAAAACGCCTTCTACGGGAGGCAGGAGAAGCACGTGCCTCATCTACATAAGGAATTTTTCAGCTTTTAACCCTTGCTTAGCTTGAGTGATCATAAAGTCAGACTAAATGAGGCACCTAGTTCTCCTGCCGCCCCCTGTAGAGGGCACTTTTTAGAGGCATTTTTACACAGTTAAGCACTAAGCAGAGTCATCCACTGTGACTCTGGCAGCAACTACCTCAGCCTTTTTCCTTTTACATTTTTTTTTCTTTTCATGATGACAGTGGTGAGGCCCTGCCTCCCCTGCCTCTCCTGACTGCACATCCCTGGTGTTAATCCTTGCTTATCTGGTTGTTGATTTCTGGCAAGAAGATGTTTTGGTCTTCTTGTTTCTTTTTTTTAGTTTTTTTCTCCCCCCACCCCAGATGAAACTATGGTTAAGTTGGTTCGTATGTAGTTGGTCCATATGTACAATTAAGGAGTTTCCACCATGTCTTCTGACTGTAGTTGGTGTTCATTGTTGCATTCTGTTAGACTCCTGTCTGCTTGTCCTACTCTTATTCTGTGTCAGCAGTGGGTTTCATATTTTATTATCACTGGTTTACCCCCCACCCATGTACCCACTTCTCAGGAACACATGCCCCTTCTGTGCATGCGTCTGGCCTTCCACGCATGGGCTTTGCTCCTGCATGTGCCTTCCGCACATGCACCTGGCCTCAAAAACGTACATAAATACGACAGCATAGAGCCAGGCTGGGCGGACAGGCCCACCCGCCTGTCCGAACTGGCTGAATACCACTTCTAATACTGTTATAAGAACTGTGGTGGCACAGTGGTTAGAATGCAGTACTGCAGGTTACTTCTGCTGCCTTCCAGCTGCCTGCAATTTGGCAGTTCAAATCTCACCAGGCTCAAGGTTGACTCAGCCTTCCATCCTTCCAAGGTGGGTAAAATTAGGGCCCGGATTGTTGGGGGCAATATGCTGACTCTGTAAACCGCTTAGAGAGGGCTGTAAAAGCACTGTGAAGCGGTATATAGGTTCTATTGCTATATTCCTTACACTATATATGAATCACTCCTGTTTTTTTTTTTTTCCTTCTTCTTCTTCCGGGGCTACTAGAAAAAGAAAAAAAATGTCTTACTTAAAATATTTCAGAGGGCTTTAGTTGGTTTGTGTGCTAGAGTGATGCCATGTGCTTGTAATAGTCTGAAATGTTTTTGATATATGGAAGTGTTATCTTTTTCATAGCCTGCCTTGGCTGTGCTGTAATGGGTTGAGTGGTCAGGGCCTTTTTCATAAAATGTTGTGGTTATCCACTTGGTTGAAAGATGTTGTATAGGCAGAAAATATTGCATAGAAAATATTCATTCTGAATGTCTATAAAAATCTAGACTCATTTCAGAGCAATTAGTAGAAGCACAACAGAGTACAAATTTTGCCGGATCTGTCTACTTTTGGAAATGATGACTTTGTATAACCATTCTAGGCCGATCGCTGAAGGGAAAGTCTGTTGACTGTCATTCTGTTTTTTTTTTCTTTCAGAACTTTGACCTAGGAAACTGGATTTGCTTTTCTTTCACCCCGATAAATACAGCAGTCTAATGTAATAGAAGCAAAAGAGAAGAATGGACGGGGGTTAGGGAGAATTATCTCCAAATCTATGGAAAATATTTCCCTGCTATGAGAGGTAAAAATAGAATGTCAACATTTGTCAAGAAAAATTAAAATGAAACAGAAAGGCCAACAAGCCATATAAATTGGAATGTCTTAAAAAGCAAGATTAAATTATTCTCTGTGTGCAAAGCCCAAGCCCCAAGTTTGGGGATTGCATTAAGGTCAGTTTTACAGACACTTCACTTAGCTTTCGTCTGTCAGTCAGAATACACAGAGTATAATTAAAATGACATCTCTTACTCCCAATGGCAGAAAGGATAAGCAAGAATCTGCTTCTGCAACAGGCATTATAAGATTATACAGTAGTTTGTACTTAATTATTTAAATGCCAGGCATAAGTACAGGATGGCAAGGCAAATAAAAACAGATTGATAGAGCCTCCCGCTTGCTATGCCAATACTTCCTTCATGTCAAGTATCATGGAAACCCTATTGTACCCATATCTTTAAGGGTAGTGATGGCAGTGAATCTGAGCTGTGCATTCTGAAGTATCACCAAGACCCATTTAGTAAAATGAGGAGGCTGTGATGTAATAGAAGAAGCTGAGCTGGCTACATTTTTTTTTTTTAGCTTTTGGGAGAGGGAACTATACAATACAACAGTAGAGTTGGAAGGGACTTGGAGGTCTTCTAGTCCAACCCCCTGCCTAGGCAGGAAACCTTATACCGTTTCAGACAAATGGCTATCCAACATCTTCTTAAAGACTTCCAGTGTTGGGGCATTCACAACTTCTGGAGGCAACTTCTGTTCCACTGATTAATTGTTCCAACTGTCAGGAAATTTCTCCTCAGTTCTAAGTTACTTCTCTCCTTGATTAGTTTCCACCCATTGCTTCTTGTTCCACCCTCAGGTGCCTTAGAGAATATTTTGACTCCCTCTTCTTTGTGGCAACCCCTGAGATATTGGAACACTGCTATCATGTCTCCCCTAGCCCTTCTTTTTCTCAACTAGGCTATTTTTCCAATGGCAAAGGCCTTCCAATCAAAGCTTTAATGTACCCGTTCTGTAGAGTTACTCAATGAAAATTGGCTGGAAACTAAGTATAATATTCTTTGCTGTTGAGTTGAGTTGAGCTGAGTTTATTGGTCTTGTATGCCGCCCACTCCCGAAGGACTCCGGGCGGCTTACAATAAACAAGGGAAGGGGGATAAATAGACAAAACAACACTTTAAAATACACAACATTTATAGTTACTGTGGGGCTGGGTACTTCAATAGCCCCCCCGGCCTGCTGGAGCAGCCAGGACTTAGTGGCTTTGCGGAAGGCCGGGAGAGTAGTGGGTCCAGATCTCCACGGGGAGGTCGTTCCAAAGGGCTGGAGCTGCAACAGAGAAGGCTCTCTGTTACCATTTGTTACCAAATGTCTGGAATGCAGTCTCAGGGATGACTGAAGCATGACTTAGGGTGCCATATAACTCGATGAATAAAACAAATAGCTGAGTGGAAGAAATATTTTGCAATTCCGCGAGATAACATCTGATGCCTTTAGAGAAACAAACTGGAATTAAGCAAATGATGCTCTCAGATTTATAAAAATATAATGGGGACATATACAGAAGAGACTCTGCTAAGCAACAATAGAATTTTTAGTGTTCAATAACAGAAAATGCATACATGCAGAGCTGCTAATTTATAATTGCTAGGGAACACTCTGCAAACAGCCACAACAATAATAGCTTGTATTCCTTTTCATGTGCCAGAATAACTCAATACAAGGCATTGTGAAAACAGAAATTAAATACATAATCAGACAATTCATTTAACCAGTATGAAACAACCTTCCATAGGTCACGTTTTAAACAGATGCAGATTCGAATACAATAATGGAGATTGGAAGAGTGGGAAATTCAATGGAAAAAGAATATTACATTTACTCTGAATATTGCTCCTGGGGTGGAAAAGGGTATAAGATACTCTCCTGATATTGCTCCAGTCCTGATCACCAAAATAAACAATGCTGGAAATGCAATATAATATATGGAAGTGTTGTCAAGTAATTAAGTGTTTGGAAAAGTAATTAATAAAATGAAGCAAAGTTTTAAAAGTTCATTTTCCATTGCAACCTACAATATTTTTATTACATCTTGACCAACTATGCATTTTCTTGGAGTAGATAGACTGAACAACCTTTGTATATGTTAACTGCTGCTTTGTTTTGATATGCTTTCCATTGAAAGGAATTTTTTCCTCAGAAAATGGCTAATCAAGTTGGTTCAAAATCCAAAATAAGTTTGTAGGAATAAGTTGAAAGGAAGGAAGGAAGGAAGGAAGGAAGGAAGGAAGGAAGGAAGGAAGGAAGGAAGGAAGGAAGGAGAGGGAGAGAGGTGGAGAGGTTGGGGCAGAAGGCATTACTTGAAGAGCCAAGATGGTGCAGTGGTTAGGGTGCAGTACTGCAGTACTGCAGGCCACTTCAGCTGACTGTTATCTGCAGTTCAGCAGTTCTAATCTCACCGGCTCAAGGTTGACTCAGCCTTCCATCCTTCCGAGGTGGGTGAAATGAGGACCCAGACTGTGGGGATTTTTTAGGATTTAGGATTTTATTAAACATTTATATGCCGCCCTTTTCCCTGAGGGGACTCAGGGCGGCTTACAACAATGGAGGGAAGGGAGTGCAAGACAAGACTTAAAAAGAAAAAGAAACGTGAATAAAAGAAATTAACCATAAAAACACACCATTCACTCAACATTCGGGCGGGGTGAGAGTAATCCTATCCCCAGGCCTGACGGGATAGCCAGTTCTTGAGGGCTGTGCGGAAGGCCTGGACGGTGGTGAGGGTACGGATCTCCACGGGGAGGTTGTTCCATAGTGTCGGAGCTGCAACTGAGAAGGCTCTCCTCCGCGTAGTCGCCAGTCGGCACTGACTGGCGGATGGAATTCGGAGGAGGCCTACTCTGTGCGATCTGATGGGACGCAGGGAGGTAATTGGCAGGAGGCGGTCTCTCAGATAGCCAGATCCACTACCATGGAGCGCTTTATAGGTGGTAAGTAAAACCTTGAAGTGCACCCGACGATCGACAGGTAGCCAGCGCAGCTCACGGAGGATCGGTGTTATATGGGCGAACCGTGGTGCGCCCATGATCACTCGCGCGGCCGCGTTCTGAACTAGCTGAAGTCGTCGGATGCTCTTCAAGGGCAGCCCCATGTAGAGCACATTGCAGTATTCCAGCCTAGAGATCACAAGGGCTCGAGTGACTGTTGTGAGAGCCTCCCGGTTCAGGTAGGGCCGCAACTGGCGCACCAGGCGAACCTGGGCAAATGCCCCCCTGGTCACAGCTGACAAGTGATGGTCGAAACTCAGCTGTGGGTCCAGGAGGACTCCCAGGTTGCGGACCCTGTCTGAGGGGTATAAATTTTGTCCCCCCAGCCTGATTGATGGAACGCTAGCCGAATTTTTGGGAGGAAAACACAACAGCCACTCGGTCTTTTCCGGGTTGAGCACCAGTTTGTTAGCTCTCATCCAGTCTTTAACAGCCTCAAGGCCCCGGTTCATCACGTCCACCGCTTCATTGAGTTGGCACGGGGCGGACAGATACAACTGCGTATCATCCGCATATTGGTGGTACTTAATCCCGTGCCTCCGAATGATCTCGCCCAGCGGTTTCATGTATATGTTAAATAGCAGGGGGGACAGAACCGAGCCCTGCGGCACCCCATAGGTTAGGGGCCTCGGGGACGATCTCTCCCTCCCCACCAACACCGACTGCGACCTGTCCGAGAGGTAGGAGGAGAACCACTGTAAAACAGTGCCGCCCACCCCCACCTCCCGCAGTCGTCGCAGAAGGATACCATGGTCGATGGTATCGAAAGCCGCTGAGAGGTCAAGGAGAACCAGGATGGACGCGTGGCCTCCATCTCTGGCTCTCCAGAGATCATCGGTCAATGCGACCAAAGCGGTTTCAGTGCTGTAACCGGGCCTGAAGCCAGACTGGAAGGGGTCAAGATAGTTAGCTTCCTCCAAGGTACGCTGAAGCTGTAAGGCCACCACCTTCTCAACAACCTTCCCCGCAAAGGGGAGGTTGGAGACTGGACGATAGTTATTAAGAACTGCTGGATCCAAAGACGGTTTCTTCAGGAGGGGCCTCACCACCGCCGCCTTAAGCGCGGTGGGGAGGTGTCCCTCCCGAAGAGAGGCGGTAACAACCGCCTGGATCCAGCCTCGTGTCACCTCTCTGCTGTTGGCAGTCAGCCAAGAGGGACACGGGTCCAGTATGCAGGTGGAGGAACTCACAGCTCGCATAGCCTTGTCCACATCCCCGGAGGCAACATCCTGGAACTCAACCCAGAGATGGTCTACCAAGTTATTCCCCTGTGTCTCGGCTGGATCTGCGGGGGTGGAGTCCAGTTCCGATCGAAACCGAGCAACTTTGTCCGCCAAGAACTGACTATACTCCTCAGCCTTACCCTGCAGGGGGTTCCCCGTCTCCCTCCTATTTAGGAGGGAGCGGGTTATCCTGAACAGGGCGGCCGGGCGAGACTCGGCGGACGCTACCAAGGAGGCAATGTGTGATCTTTTGGCGGTTCTCAATGCCCAAATATACTCCTTGGTGCAAGCTGTCAACAGTGCCCGGTTCGATACGGACCTGTCGGACCTCCACAGGTGCTCTAGGCGTCTCCTCCGGCGCTTTATCTCGCGGAGCTCCTCGGTGAACCAAGGGGGCCTCCGCGAGCCGCTGACCCGGAGGGGCCGTAGTGGCGCAATTCGGTCCAGAGACTCCGATGCCGCCGAGTGCCAGGCCGCAGCAATAGTCTCCGCCGAACTGTGGGCGAGAGCATCTGGAATGACCCCAAGCTCCGTCTGGAACCTAACAGGGTCCATCAGTCGCCTGGGGCGGAACCACCTGGTCGGTTCCTCCTCCCCACGGTGGGGGTTTGGCCTCCGGAAGTCTAGCCTCAGTAGGTAGTGGTCTGACCACGACAGGGGAATGATCTCATTTCCCCTCAGACCAAGATCATAACTCCACTGCTCCGAGAGGAATACGAGGTCGAGTGTGTGCCCCGCTGAGTGGGTAGGGCCTCGAATTACCTGGGTCAGGCCCATGGCTGTCATGGAAGCCATGAACTCCTGCGCTCCGTCAGAGTGTTCACCGAGCGAAGGCAGATTGAAGTCCCCCAGAACCATTAGTCTAGGGAACTCAATTGCTAGCTCGGCTACTGACTCGAGGAGCGCAGGGAGGGCCGCTGCAACGCAGTTGGGAGGCAGGTACGTTAGCAGCAAACCCGCTTGACCCTTGAGGTCCAACTTCACTAGTAGGGACTCACACCCGGCAAGCTCCGGAGCAGGGATCCTACGAGGAGCTAAAGACTCCCGGACTACAATAGCCACACCGCCACCCCTTCCCTGGGCTCTCGGCTGATGAAGCACCTGAAACCCATCTGGGCACAGCTCTACGAGGGGGACTCCTCCCTCCGTGCCCAGCCATGTCTCAGTAATACATGCCAGGTCTGCCCCCTCGTCTACAATCAAGTCCCGGACGAGGGGAGCCTTATGAATAACAGACCTGGCATTTAGCGACAGCAGCCTGAGACCAGGGTCCTGATTGCTCACGCCATCTGACCTTGGAGTGGGACTCATAGGGCCGGAAGGAGGGATCTCTGCGATATAGCGAACCAGCCATATGCTGACTCTGTAAACCGCTTAGAGAGGGCTGAAAGCCCTATGAAGCGGTATATCAGTCTAACTGCTATTGCTATTGCTATAATATTCATACCAGGAAATCATGAAGATTTACCTAAGCATGATAGCAATATCAATAGCACTTAGATTTATATACCACTTTACAGTATTTTACAGCCTTCTCTAAGCAGCTTACAGACTCAGAATATTGCCCCCAACAATTTTGGCTCCTCATTTTACTGACCTGGGAAGGATGGAAGGCTGAGTCAAACTTGAGCCTGGTGGGATTTGAACTGCCAAATTGCAGGTAGCCATCAGGCAGCAGGAGCACCCTGCAATACTGCACTCTAACCACTGCGCCACTGCTGAGATGATATCTCAAATGACATTTTGTGGCTCTCATTACACTTAACAAGTCTCCTCCTGATAATCTCATGAGTATGGTAGTGAAGGGAATTTGACATTTCACTGAAACCTTAAATTGCATTTTGTTTTGGGTAAAATCCCACTTAATTTGAAGGATAGAGCTGCAGACTGCTATTTAAGTTCAGGACTTATTTAAAGCTTTTCATTTAAGCACTTGCTTTAATTGAATCTTGTGGATGTCTTCCCCTGCACTGCTCTTCACTGATTGAAGCCTATTCACTTGCCATGCATGCAGAAGTGGGCTTCACATAATTCAACAATCAGTTTCGCCTAGTGCAAAACCGAAAATCTGAGTGTGCACGGCTTCAAACATACGGTGATTTCATGCGTGCGACTTCCACCACACCTTCTCTGGCATCCATGGTGAGTAGAGTGGGTGAGGCACAGAAATCAGCCTGGCTGCATGGGCAGGATGAGTGAGCCAGAGAGTGTGAGATATATATATATAGGATAGGATAGCATTGGGGTGGACAGAACTACCAGTTTGTCCAAACTAGTCCGAATCAGCAGTTTCTCACCTCTGCATGCATGAGAAAAGTACTATTAGATCATTTCCCATCTAGGATTGAGAAAGTAATTATTAGCACTCACTTTCTGAGATTATATTTTTTTTCGATAAATCCCACATGCATTGTTTAATCGGCAAGCTATGGAAATTCTGCTTATATTGTTTCTTAATTTTTTGTGGACAGTTCTGTGGAAGAAGCAAATGAATAATGTGTGGGATAAGGGAGATAACATTTTTACTAGGTTGCTAGTGATAACATGACCCTGAAACAGAGGCTATTGTTTCTTCCCCTTCCTTGATATCCTTATATGGAAATAGAGGAGAAATGTTTTTTCTATTTTTCTTGTTATCCCAGATTGCTTTTAGACAATATCACTTTTGACTTGCTGCTGATTTTCTGAATATCTCTAGACTGGTAATCAATATTATTTCATGTTGTAATGAATGATGTGAGTGATAAAGTAATATCTGTTGTAGAATATTAGCACCCATCCACCCTCTTAGAGAATGAAATATTTTGGGGAATATTAAAAAGGCAAGATGAAATATTCCCCCCAAAGGAAAAATGGGGAAAAAAATCTTAAGGGAGGCAGAAACCAGCCCCAATCTCCATGCTTCAAGCAGAAACTGAGGGGGGCAGCTTTTAGAAATGCAGATTTGATAATCCATTCAGAAATACTGGGTCAGACAAAAACTCCAGATCAGTGGTGGGTTTCAAATTTTTTTAGAACCTCTTCTGTAGGTGTGGCCTGCTTTGTAGGAGTGGCTTGCCCTCCATGTGACCAGATGGGAGTGGCTTGCCATCCATGTGACTGGGTGGGAGTGGCTTGCCAGCCATGTGACCGAGTGGAAGTGGCTCGGCAGACATGTGACTGGGTGGGCATGGCCAACTTGTAAAATGTGGTTAAACTCACTTAACAACGCTCTTGCTTAGCAACCAAAATGTTGACTCAGAAACTCTGGCATTGAAGTGTGCAAGTCTTAAAGTGTCAAGTTACAATACCCTTGCATCCCTAACCCTTTAGAAAAAAAACCCCAGGGGTGTTCAAACTTAACAGCTTTAAGACTTGTGGACTTCAACTCCCAGAATTCCTCCTCTCAGTGCCTGGACGGGCTGGGGGAGGGAGCTGGAACCGGTTCTAAATGGCACTGTAGATTTGTGGAACCTCTTCTATAGAACTGGCAGGAACCCACCCCTGCTCCAGATAAGTAGTACAATTTGGTAAGCAAAAAATTGGCAAGATTAGCTCAGAAAAACACCTAGAATTTGTAGTTTCCCCTTCTGGCTATAGAGCCAACCATGACCCCAGGGGTGGGTTGCTACCAGCATTAATTTTGCACACGCGTGCTAGCTTCACTCAGGCAGCACCATAGGTTTTCAGTTCTGCACATGTGCAGAACAATTTTAATTGCACTGCACATGCAAACACAGCATGACACACACACAGGCAAAGCAGCATTAGTGCCTTTCGGAACCCACCCCTGTTACATGCACACTTTCCCAGATCAGCACTGGGGAAGTGTGTAAGCAGATTGCAGTATCTGGAATAAAAAAACAAAACAAATATTCAGTATGTGTTGTGATAAAATATATAAATGCTCATGTTAATATACAACTGAATAATATTGTAGATGAAAAAAGGACATTGTTTATATAATTCATAACTGAAATTTAGTCAATAAAGAGACAGATGTAATGTTTGAACTACTATCTATTGTTGAAAGAAATGTCCTTCTGGGTTCAGTTCCAAGTGGGGAAAAAGACACTGGAGACATGGAGGCTGCTTGGAAAGATGGTTTATTGTTGGACAGGGCCACATGGCTTGAGCCCTGAACAGAAAAGGTGATCATATGCTTCAATGTTGGTGAAGAAGAAGAGAAAGGCTGAAGGAGTGGCTTGCTAGGGTTTTTATACCCTGTTTAGTCCCACCTCTCTGTTTCCTGTTCCTGTGTAAGAAATGTATTCTGATTGGTTGTCAGACTCCCATGGGGGCGTGCAGGGGTACTTTCTAGGCTGTGATGAGTTCTCAGCTGCAGTGGAGAAGTCTTTATTATGTAAAGTGGACTAGCCTGGCCTTCTCATTGGCCTATTGACAAAGTGGGGATGGGCAGGAAGCTACAGGCAACTCTTCTGTCTTTTAAAGCATGTTTCTTTCTTTTCACATCCAGAGAAATATTCTGCCTTTTTAATATTTCCTAGGATATTTCATTTTTCTGGGAGAGGGTTGAATGATAACCCCACACTATCATGCTATTATTCCCCACATTACAGCAGAGATTCATTGAGCTTAAATGAAGGCTGGGTGTGTGTTGTGTGAAAAGAGTTTCACTGAATTTAAAAGAAGGCCAGGGGAGATGAGCTTTGTTGCTTAGACTTGAATTGGGTTGAAAACAAACAAACAAGCAAGCAAAAATGTTTGGTTTAGTCATGTTCATTATCACATGTTATTATCATGACCTTAATCTTTGGATCAGAAAGAATGGAATTTCATTGCTGTTGTTCTTTATATCTACAGTATGTTTGTATCAGGAAAAAAAAAACCAGCCTCTCTAGAAAAAAATTGCTTCTATTGTGTCTGTTGCCAGATCCCATAATATCTGGGCTAAGGAGTGTTAAAAGCCTTACAGATTTTGCCTGCTGTCAGAATAGGAGGAGAAACGTGGTACTGGTAAGAATATTTTTATTAAGGTATCTTTGTGTCCTGATTAGGTGCAAATAAGACTGGCCCTCAGCTATGCAGGAGTGAAGCAGTACCGACAATTAAATGATTGACACCCCTGTGAACTATTGAAAATCCAGATTTATTCTCCAAATAGACAGCTGTATTCTGAATTAAGCACTACAATATGCTTCACAAGGAGATCGTTAATTTAATTTATTGCCTGGTAGGGAACAATAAAAGGTACTGTTCATCTAGAGTGGGAAAGTGTTGATGAAAATTATGTTACACAGTGATCTAATGCCATCTAGAAATAGAGTGAGCTCTTCCTTAAGAAAGAATCACCAAGTGGTGAAAATAACTAGCACCAAATGCCTGATGAAAACAAAACTTAAAAGTTCACTGGCAGTAGCAGTTCTGTATCATCAAATGTTATTGTCAATTTTCCACGGAATGAATGGATAATTTGTTGAAAAGCCATCTTCATCTCCTCAAGGTGGTACTTACTCTTAGGGCCGTCACTGATTAAAGAAATCATACTTCACGCAGCCTAGGATTTTTAATTGATTGATTACATCTGCATGAATTTACATATGAATAAATGAAGATGGGAAAAAAAGTGATTTCGGCGAAGTGCAGTCAACTGCAGATGAGATTTTTTTTTTAAGGAAAGAGAAAGGGGGGGGAGGGAGAGAAATAGCTTCTGCAGGATGAAACTTGCCATCTTTAGTTTTAGAGTAGCAATAGCAATAGCAATAGCAGTTAGACTTATATACCGCTTCATAGGGCTTTCAGCCCTCTCTAAGCGGTTTACAGAGTCAGCATATCGCCCCCCAGGTCCTCATTTTTACCCACCTTGGAAGGATGGAAGGCTGAGTCAACCCTGAGCCGGTGAGATTTGAACAGCCGAACTGCAGCTAACAGTCAGCTGAAGTAGCCTGCAGTGCTGCACTCTAACCACTGTGCCAGCTCAGCTCTCTGTCCATAAGAAGTCTTCCAAAACAAAGTAAACCAAAATGTATTCATTAATCATAGCACATTTTAACTTGATCAATGATGTGTTGTATTAATGCGGCTGAACCAGTGGTGGGATTCAGCCAGTTCGCACCACTTTGGGAGAACCGGTTAGTAACTTTCTAAGCAGTTGGGTGAACTGGTTGTTGGAAGAAATAATTAGGGCAAAGAACTGGTTGTTAAATTATTTGAATCCCACCACTGGGCTGAACCTATGGCTTAGTCTTCAACATCCAGATGTGGTATTGTAGAAAGTTGGCACCCACCCCTCTCCTAGAAGAATGAAATATTTTGAGAAATATTAAAAAAGGCATACTATTATATTTCCCTGGATGAGAAATGGAGAAACGTGTCCTTTTAAAGCAGCCCCCACTTTTTTTTAATAGCCCTCAGCAGATGTCAGCATTTAAGAGATTATTTCAAAGAAGCCAAGTATCTAAGTAGTTCTATTCATAGGCAAAAATCCCCTGCAGCATGGTCTGAACAAAGGTAGGATTAGCCCTCAGTCACAATAGGAATTGCCCAATGCCCCTTGCAGCAGTCCAAACTTCAACCAAACCTGGGAGCTCAGACAACCTTCAGAGCCAGCTATAACCCCTACAGAACCCCTACATGGCACCATGGGAGTCTGACAACAGCCAATAGAATACATATTCCTGCACAGGAACAGGAAATTCAAGTGCAAAGCCCAGAGAAGGTATAATCCCCACCACCACCACCACCACCACTCTCTCTCTCTCTCTCTCTCTCTCTCTCTCACACACACACACACACACACACACACACTCAACTCCATGTAGTCAGCTGCCCAGAATCTCACCTGCTTGGTGGTTCTGCTTCATCAATAAATGTGCCTTCTTTCCAATTAGCCTGTAGCCTCCATTTTGTCTCCAGTGCCTTTCCCCCAGATTGGAACTGAACCAGGTGGATATTTCTTCCAACAGTATTTAGCAGAATAACAGAGTTGGAAGGGATCTTGGAGGTCTTCTAGTCCAACCCCCTGCTCAAGCAAGAAACCTTAAACCATTCCAGAAAAGCCTCTGTCCAGTCTCTTCTTAAAAACCTCCATTGATGCAGCACCCTCAATTTACAAGCTGTTCTTCTGGTTAATTGTTCTCGCGTTAGGAAATTTCTCCTTAGTCCTAGGTTGCATCTCTCCTTGATTAGTTTCCATCCATTATTTCTTGTCTTGTCTTCTGCTGCTTTGGAAAATAGGTTGACTCCTTCTTCTTTGTGGCAGCCCATCAAATATTGAAACATTACTATCATGTTCTTCTTTTTATCAGACTAGACATTCTCGATTACTGCAACCACTCTTCATATATTATAATATGTTTCTTAAATGTATTTATTTTTATTCAGTTTCTATATTGCTCTTCTAATCAGCCAAACACGTAACCTGTTTGACAACAGCTTCCCTAATGCCCTAAGCACAATGGCAAGTTTAACATTTCTACATGCATATGCATATGTGTATTGTGCAAATATAATAGGTGTTGTTTAAAGATACTTGAACCATGCACTTATTTTAGGAATTGCTTTAAGATAAAGAACACATAAAGAGGCAGTCTGCCAACAGTGGAACTTTTGAAAGCAAAAGGAAAGATAAGAAACTGAGCAATTGAGGTAGGTAAATTCGGAATGCATTAATATATTTTTTTCTCTCTCTCTCTTTTCAATGTCCCCCATTTGCTTAACTTTCACAGAGAAAAAGCTCAGAGTATAGCTGTTTTAATAAATCAAAAAAAGAAGAAGTTAATATTGTCCTAAAAGAACTAACTGTGGTATATAGCACTATTTTGTTGGCAACCATATAAATAAAACCTCGTTTACAATCTATTTGAGGAACCTATAAAAGCAAATTGGTATTGGGGATAAAGAAAAGTTGTATTCAATAACTCAGAATTCAAATTGCAATTGGTTTCATTTAAGTCATCAGAAAATATATAACTAAGCGATGTAAAATGTATTCTCCTAAAGGGCATCAAGATTTTCTCAATACACTGTTATTGTTAGTTGTGAAGTCGTATCAGACCCATTGGGACCCCATGGACAACGTTCCTCCAGGCCTTCCTGTCTTCTACCATCCTCTGGAGTCCATTTAAGCCCAGGCCTACTTCTTCAGTGACTCCATCCATCCCCCTCATACTCTGTCATCCCATTCTTCTTTTGCCCTCCATCTTTCCCAGCATTAGGCTCTTCTCCAGTGAGTCCTTCTTCCTTCTCATTAGGTGGCCAAAGTATTTGAGTTTCATCTTCAGGATCTGGTCTTCTAAAGGGCAGTCAGGGTTGATCTACTCTAGGACTGACCAGTTTGATCGTCTTGCAGTCCAAGTGGTTCGCAGGAGTCTTCTCCAGCACCATAGTTCAAAGGCCTCAATTCTTTGGCGCTCAGCCTTTCTTTCTCAATACATACTTTATTTAAATGATTAATTTCAAACACAGTGCTGTCTGCAGTAAATATTTAGCTTCTGCAATATTCTGTTTGCATACTCCTGCAACTAAAGAGAGAGTATACTACTGTAAATAAGGAACGTGGTGGCTCAGTGGCTAACACTTTTTGATTGAAAGGTTGGAAATTCAACGGTTTGAATTCCTCGTGCAGCATAACAGAATGAGCTTCCATTCCTTGTCCCAGCTTTTGCCAACCTAGCAGTTCGAAAGCATGTAAAAAATGCAAGTAGAAAAATAGAGACCACCTTTGGTGGGAAGGTAACAGTGTTCCGTGTACCTTCGGTGTTGAGTCATGCCAGCCATATAACCATGGAGACGTCTTCGGACAACGCTGGTTCTTCGGCTTTGAAACAGAGATGAGCACCATTCCCTAGAGTCAGGAACAACTGGCACATATCTGTGAGGGAAGCCTTTGCCTATATACTACTGTAAACACTTTGATCTCCACATTTTTTTGAAGGGGTGAATGAGCAGCACACTAACAACTGGGGTGGGGGATTGAAATGATGAAGCAGTTCTCTTATTTGGTTTTGAAGCAGTTCTCTTATTTGCATCAGGAAATGATATCCATAGAGAATGTTGCCTAGCACGATTGGTCAGGTATCAAGTTTGATCATTGGCTTTGATGCTGTATCTTCTTTGATAGTTTACATTGATGGTGATGGTGATGGTGATGGATGATCATTGCAGTTTATATTTGCTGTGTCAACTTGCAAAGCATCCCTGGCTGCTCTCCAGTTGCCATAGGCAAGAGGTGGTGTGGGAAAATGAACTTTGCAGATGCCACTTCAGGGAACACTTCAGTCAAAACAAAAGCACATTCCAGCCATCTCTCGGTCAAGGCCATCTCTGTGGTTACCTACAATGGCCAGAGAGGAGTGATATCTACAACCCATGAAATTGCTTCGTTGGAGAATGTGACTGATGGCACACCTTGGGGGAAAGGGGAAAACAGGGTCAAAGCCAGGATGTAAATTGAGTGGGGTTAGAGTTGGCTTCACTTGGAACGTGCTGACATGAAGCTCCTAATAAATAACTGGATTTCTTTTGAAGCTTGGCTCGAGGCTCCTGATTTAATGACGGCATTGGTGGGAACCCTGACATGCTGTTTTTTATTATAAATATGCTTAATTCCTGCTCTTTATTTTACTGATTATTTTGAATTATATACTGTTTTAAAAAATTATATTAAAAATGTGCTTAAGAGAGACAGAATCTTTATGCAATGTTTAATCTGAGGCTGTGAATTGAAATTCAGAATCAGAATAGAGCTTCTAGTCTATATCTCCATATGGGGATAGTCCAACCCCTTGCTTGAACAGAAGACCATGTATCATTTCAGACAAATGGCTGTCCAGTTTCTTTTTGAAAGCCTTCAGTGATGAAGCACCCAGAGTTTCTGAAAGCAAGCTGTTCCATTGGTTAATTATTATCACTCTTTGGATATCCTTAGTTCTAGGTTGCAGCTCTCCTTGGTTAGTTTCCATCCATTGTTTCTTTTCATGCCTTTTGGTGCTTTGCTTTGGAAAAGTTTGACACCCCCTCCCCTCATAGTAGCCTCACAGTTTGATCCTCACAATACCTTCTACAGTGCCAGAGGTGGTATTCAGCAGGTTCTGATCAGTTTTGGAGAACCGGTAGCGGAAATTTTGAGTAGTTTGGAGAACCGGTAAATGCCACTTCTGATTGGCCCCCGCCCCATTTATTGTTGCCTCCCAGCTGATCGGGAGGAAATGGGGATTTTGCAGTAACCTTTCCCTGGAGTGGGGAGGGAATGGAGATTTTGTAGTATCCTTCCCCGTGCCACGTCCACCAAGCCATGCCAACAGAACCAGTAGTAAAAAAAAAACTGTACAGTGCCTAAACAGGAAGATGGACAGTATATAAATTTCATAAATGTAAATAATGAATAAATTATAAATAAATTAGAATATGCAAACATTTTGCCAGGCCCCATAAATTTGCTGGTTTTATCAAAGCATTTTTCAATTATCCTCAAGTATTTACATGGAATATTTTATTTCTAATATTCTGATAGCAGCAAGAGATCCAGAATTTGGCTATATTTATCCAGAAAAACAACTATCTCCCTCTCTCCAGATCTTCCATCGCAAGAAGTAAGTTGGTCATGCCTTCCATCTGGTGAATTTGGAGTAGGAATGAGACTAGAACAAGCCATGCATTTTAAGTAAAAAGCAAGTCATCATATTTTCTGATACTCTGAGTCTTGCTCTGAAAGTTTTATTGAATTCAGGGCCGTGTCAATTCATATTACTGGGTGATGAGGAAATTAATGTTTCACCAGGAGCTGAGCTCAACTCGAGGGAATCTTTACCTTGTAAGGAAAGGGAAAGACGGCAAGGAGAAACTGCCAGGAGCAGACTCAGCAGTTCTAATATATATTTGAAAAGGAATATTTGTAAAACCTTTTTATTGCTTCTCAATGGGGAATGTCATTAGCTGGCTGGAATCACTGATAGATGCTGCATGATAAAAATGCTGTTAAGGGAGCCTTGCAGTGGTGTTGTGCCAGAATGTGTATTTACTTGGTATATCAAACCTTCCTCTTCTTTCGGAGTACAAAGACATTATAGAATATGCTTCTGTAAGGTATTTTCAGCAAAACTGCCACCACATTACTAATGTTCTGAGTTATCAAAGCACTGTATGTGATATACCCCTGGAATTGGGGTGATAATATCATTAGGTCCCTAAGGGG